>NW_008664479.1:43861-47704 GCF_000695815.1 Acanthisitta chloris | reverse complement strand
AAGAGCCATTCACACAGTCCTTAGTCTTTATGACCTAAACATTACACACACCTTGCACAGAGACAAGGTATCAGAGCTCATGTCTGTTAGGATGCACATGAAAGAGAGGAACCCTACACAATGGGAAAAGTCCTGCTCAGCCCTCCCAGCTGACCTTCGCACGGGGCCATGTGCCAACATAGGTGGGGTCTGGTCTGCTAGTTATAAAATATCTGTCCACTCCAACACTTTCCCCAAGTTCTTGAGGCCACAGAGCAGCTGAGATTTGCAGATAACAAATCAGAAGCATTTAGTTTCCAGTAGGACAGACCACCTGTGAACGTGCGGGTGCACTGAAGTACACCTTGAGCCTTTCCAACCTCCATCTCCTCATTTACCCAGCTCTTATGAAAGGTCCTATGCTGTGGGGACAAAGATGACACAGGTGAGTCTCTAAGCAGTAGTGAAAACATGACAATCAAATCAGCAATACCTTCAAAGCAAAGGGACAAGGGGGCTCCAGAAAGGGTCCTATCAATTTCCAGCCATTTCTCATCAGTCTCCACCTTTGCAGCTGCCAGTTCTGATGAGCCAGGCTAGCTGCCAGTTAACCAAGCAGAAGAATCCCAGATGCCTACAGAGATCAAAAGGATTATCATGCATGTATGGCATAAATACCAGTGACAGTGATTCATCTGGGCAAAGAAACTCCCTTCACAGCCAAACCTCTATTTGGAGGCTGGGCCAGAATAGTGAATCCATAAATTATCACATGAGATTTTACCTACGGGAGCTTTGTCTTCCCTTTTCAGGAAAAAAACTCAGTAAGGAAAGCAGTATTCCTCAGGAGAGACGATTCCATTGTACATAAGAAAAATCACCCTAGAATATAAGAAGTAAGGCATTTGTGATGGTTCAAGCCAAGGTTTCTTTGGAAATCCCTTGTTATTGCACAGGGCAAGGCAATAAACAGTCACTATTCATGCTCTTCCACCTTTGCTATACTTCTCAGTCCCATCTCCTCCAAGCTGAAGACATCTCACATTCAGTCCTATACAGAAGCCATTCTCGGAATTTTCCTATGTCTAGTATACTCCATGAGGACGAACAAAATAGAAGCACATGCTGTATTCAAGGTGAAAGCACATCAGGCTTTTTAAAAATTAAAACAAACAAACAAACCACACTAAATGCAACACACACACCACACACCCAGAACAGTGCAATAGTATTTTCTGAAGTGTTCCTTATTCCTTTCTTAGCTTCTAGCATTTGACGTGTCTTTCTCTTAAGCTGGACCCGATGCTTTCATGAGGCTATCTGACATGATCCCAAAATCATGGTCAACTCAAACCCCATGATTTTATATGCACAACAATCACTGGTTTTCTCTGTATGCCTCATTTCACATTCATTCATGTGAAATTTCATCCACCATTTTGCCAGCTAACCATTCAGTCTCAGGGCTTTTCAACAATATGCCATGGTTGACCATCATCTTTGCTGTCTTGAACAACTTCATTTTAGCAGCAAAGTTTGAAGTCTCACTGTTCTGCCTATATTCAATGGTCATTCCTAAGTATGTTCAGCATTACAAATCCCAACACTGACCCATGAAACTCCTCTGGCAGCATTCTGCCATTGGGATCATTTTTCTCCCACTTTTTCCTACCTTGCTTCCTATCTCTTTGCCAATTATTGTACATCTCAGGACCTTTGCTCCTAGGCAATGCCTGCACAGGTTCCCAATAAGGTATTTTGTAAAAGAACTTTGACAAAAGTCTTACAAAAATCTAGTACCAGCTATTTCACCCCTATCTATACACTTTTCAAAAAACTCCAAGAGGTTTGCAAGACAAGCCTCTTGCCTTTACAGAAACCACATTGACTTTTCCAAAACTGATTGTGATTATCTCATTGTCAAATATATATTTTTTCTATTGCAGCTTTTACTAGTTTACACACTACAGATGCCAAGCTTATAAGCCCTTAGTTTCTTGGATGCTCCCACAACTTTTTTTAAAAATTGATGGTGTATTTACCCACTCTCCATGCGTCAGGTGGCAAGAAATTTTTAAGAGCAATGCTACACACACTGCCTTTGGCAATGCAGCTACTTCATCCCTGAGTTCCTCAGACCTCAGGTAAAACCTTCCAGTCTTGGCAATTTGTTAGTGTTCAAGGCTGCTCAAATCTGAATCCAAATCACAAATCTGTTTTGCCAACATTTCAAATTCTGTGACAAAGTGGAGGAGCAAGGAGGTGCTATCGACACCCTCACCGAGCAGCCAGTGAGAGCTCAGAATGAAAGGAGGCCTAGTGAGTGCTGGGTATAAAGCCCCACACTCATCCTCCAACACAAACCCCTCGAACACACCCTGTGTGGGAGGGTGGATCTCCTTACAAATATATCAGTGATCACTGTACTCAAGACCCAACAGTGAAACTGAATGACATCTCCCCAGTACTGATCCATACCAGGCCTTATGCTCCCACTATTGCAGGGCAGTAGGAGTCACAAAAGGGATATGTTTTCAAGTAGTTAATTGTCTATCCATTTGGCTACATGAAGCATTGTACTAAGAGTGTGGTTATCTTGGGAGACGTGTATCACTCACATTAACCCTTATAGCCCAATCAAAATCACACAAGACAGCAGGGCCCTGGTGTAGTCTTTGCCAGTCACCACACCAAGGTGCTAGGACAAATGGACAGAGGAAACACATTTAGTCAAAGCAAAGGAAGAAGACAGAGATTGTGTTTATTAAGCCTTCACAGTATGAAGGGCTTAAAGAGAAGGTGTCACTTCACTGCAGAAATGTGGATTGGAAGATGACTTTAACTTGTGTGCCCAGACGGTTGGGGCAGAAGTTGTGATGACAGACAGAGCTTCACTTGCCTTCCCCATCCCTCCATCACCCCCAGATATAACCCCTATCAGCACAGACAACACCACAGCCAAATGTTCCAAAGACAGATAGTTACCTTAATGCAGATGTCATAAATGGGATGTGAAAGAAGGCTAAAAAAACCAGTCTCACTGCACTGCAGTGAGTGGGATTTCCTGCTGGCAGAGCAACACCACCACAGCTGTCACCCCCAGCCTCAATGATCCCCCGAGAGCACACAGCTCCTAGGGGTCCAAGTCCTCACTTCACACCCCAAGAGCTGCAGGATGATCCTCCTGGGTTGCAGGGAAGAAGAAGCATGAGAAGGACATGGACTAACTGCAGGGGGATCTGCAGAGGGATGCACAATGGGTATTAACATACCTCAAAAGAGATGCGACTTTCTGGTTGTACTCATGAGTGTTGCAAATTCAGGTGCCAAAAGATGGTTGTGATTGTAGAGTATTAACAGCTTGACTGAAACCCCATAAAACCTCCAGATTGCATGAGGGTTTTTTTATCTCAGATTGTAGGCAAGAAAACTTCAGCAACATATCTGGGGTCTTGAAAAGGAACCAACTTCAGAAGCTGCAATGTCAGATGAGATAGTGCAGAGACCTGGCCCCAGTGGTTTACTCTGCCATCTGCCCACGACATTCACACAGGCTGTTGGCTTTGCCACAGGTCTCCAAAGTTTGGTGCTGTGTCACCCCTGGGAGAAGGGGATCTCTCCTGCTGCAGGTCTCTGTATCCAGCTACTCTACTTCCATGCCCCTGTAAGATTTCTCAATCTGCCATCCCTGACCTCATCCCAGTATATTTTAGGAATTCTCCACAAACCTTCCCTTTTTCATGCCAGAGGCTCTGGGAATTCTTCATTCTTCCAAAGGTGTCTATCTGCCCCATTTCTCCAACACATGCACTTGACACGTATCCCCTTATTCCTTTGTCTAACTACACTTTGTTTTCTCCATTT
>NW_008664479.1:0-43849 GCF_000695815.1 Acanthisitta chloris | reverse complement strand
ACTCTTTCCAAGGACTTCACATGCCATGCATTTCATTGTTTTTCATCTCACTGACAGGATCACAACTGCTGGGAAAGTCAGGCCTCTTTTCCCTCTTCTGATCTTAAACAAAATCAGTGGCTTTCTATCCAGAAATCAGTCCTGAATATTACAGCTGATGAGAAGCAGCAGCAACTGGCAGCTTGTCACAGGCAGATAATGCAGAGACAGGCAAGTTCTTACTCTTTCACCTTGCTTCTTTAATGGGCAGATCAAAAACACTAACTTGTGACAGAAATGAAAATAAAGTATCTGGGTTCCTTGAGATGTATTCATTAACCAGGTGCCAGGTTTGCCAGGGATTTCAGTGGCTTGAGGTTTGAGATACAGGCTTTGAATTTTGATAGCAGTGGTGCCATTTCAATCGAGGTAGAATTCAGATTCCACAGATATCAAAAGTGTTCATTAAGAAGAAAAGGGAAGGGAACTAAAAGAACAATCCTGTAGAAAAAAAAGAAAAAAGAAATCAATCTATTTTGAAACATCAGCTCAGCCAAAGCAGGAAATGAAGCCTTCAGTCTGTTATCCAGCTTCGGACCCTGCTATTCCAGGAAGAAAGGAGAGGCCAAGGCACAAAGCACAAGGACACATGTAAGCTTGAAGTACCCACGGATTAGTTGCAATACAGTGTTGAAATGAAGTAGTTCTGGTTTTGGCAACAAGATTGAATAAAAGAAACTAGTTTTGCAGACTGCTTGAAAGTTGAGGAAAGCAGGCAAACATGTCTGGCAAAGAAATCTGTTTTTCTTATAATTATCTCCAGTTCCCAGAGAGTTTCCTCTGGTTTATTAGAAAGTTAGTAGCATCTGGCTCTTTGGAATGCAGTTCATCCCTTATTTCGGCAGTATTTACTTGGCTAATCATGGCAGTTTTGAAAGCTGGTGTCTGGCATGCTGCAGGCCAGCAAGAGACAGGAATGGCTCACATAAAGGAGAGGTGGTCACACAGGGAGGGGCAGAGCAGAGCTGACAGGCAGCAGCCATGCACGTGGGAGCCCATCTAAAATTTCAAACTCTCTTCTAAAGGAAATCAGATTGAGATCAGGCTTGAGATTCATTTGCAGGGGAACAATTTGCTTTTCTTATCTGGCCCTCCATTCCTATAGCACACCTGTGACGTGATATCCTCCTCCTCATCTGTTTCTCATTCCAGATCCAAGACCTCCTCCCTCCTGCACAATACTACACCATCCCACCCTCTCTGACGGCTCCTCCCTGTGCCCAGCAGAGAGCCACAGCACAGGCACTTGCTGTGTCTCCTCATTATCACTCAGAATTTTCCATTGCCCTTTGCAGCCCTCATGGTTATTATACTCTCATCGCTTGGGCAAGTGAACTCAATCTTCGCTTTTCTGATTTTCTATTGTCTGTTTATTAGATGGGCCCTTTGTGAACTCAGCAGTTCACACTCTCCTGTGGTGCCAAGTGTAAAATTAATATTGACTAAAAAATCTGGGCACTTCTTTCTGGCCAGAGAGGAGACATTTCGAATTAATGGGAATGTTACAGTGTTTCACACCCACTGTCATCCTTCTGAAACCTCCAACTCTTGCGGCTTATTTCTAATTGCAGGCATTAACTCTTAATGGGCCCTGTCTGTTCCGGTGGGTGAGTGCCTCCCCCAGCCAGACCAGTGCTGGGCTGGCTGGGCATGTCCAGGACATACTGGTCCCCTCACAGGCAGACAGCACATGTGGTGGTGTATCAAACAGCTGCTGATTCTTCTAACTCCACACAGCTGCCAGGCAGGCAAAGCCGCAGCATCTTCCTTTCGAAAGTGTCCCAACAGCAGGTGAAGGGGGTTTGGCTGAGGACTTTGCTATCACCACAAGGGACGCAGCCTGAGCACTCCTTTCTACCATGCTGCCAGTGATCTCCCAGGCTGAGCTGGCAAAAATGTCTCAGAGCAAGGAGACCATTCTGTCTCCTGGCCTCAGTTCAGCTCTCTGGCTGAGAGGTGGCTCTCAGCGACTGAGGAAACAATTACTGCCAAACATGGGAGGCCATTTACCACCTCACAGAGGTAGCTACCTGGATTACAGCGAAGACCACACATTTTTTGCTAAGTATCACCAAACAGCCCCTGAAGAGACAGTATTACCTTTAGCTACCTCACAAATTATTGAGAGGCAAAATCCACTATTGGCTGACAACTCTTATTGGGAACATCCATGCTAAAAAGTCAAATTCTTGTGTGTCTCTGCAGGCATTGCTCTGCTTCCACGGAGAAGTGTTGGGATATTCTCACTGGCATCACTGATCCAGGACCACTGCAGAGCTCAGGAGAAAAGACTGCATGAATCTGGCACCTCATTGCTCTTGTACATTTTGAGTGCTTGTACCACTGCTGTAAAGCATCACCTCTGGTAAGTTGTACACACCACACGCAGAGCAGGACACTGAAGAGTTGAGTCATCCAGTGCTCCTCCCCACAGCATGCACACATGCTAATAGCAGATTTCTTTCAGAGCAAGCCACAGTCTACCTGGCCTTACAAAGGAGTGAAACCACTGCTGGGACAGTGTATGCTACTCAACAAACCAGCTCCGTGTCCTGTACCTGCAGACAGCTGAGCACTGCAAACCATGGGAGACCACAGCCAAGTCAGAGTAGGGGGGAAACAGCAATGTATTAGCCTGCTGGAGATGGAGACCTTTCTCTCACTTAGAGTGACTTAAGATTTCAGAGGTGTTGGCAATCAAGGCTTTAGTTCAGTGTATCCCCACAGGCAGTTATGACCAAGTAATAGATTTGGGTTTTCTACTGGTGGATCAAAATCCCCCAAGGAGGTCAAGAAACACAGACCAGAGAGGAAAAGAGGCTTAGAGAGATGCTGAACATGCAGCTGCGATCTCAGGCAAAAGAAATCTTGCTCTTGCATTCCTTGCACACCCTAACCCTTCATAGCCAAGAGCTCTTTGCCAGCCTCTTAAAACAAACATACAATGCTATTGCACTGGTGTAACACCATTCCCACTAGTACCTCTGTGCACTTGCATGGCAAGTGTAAGAGGGGAGATTTAGACCTTATTATCATCATCCCTTCAGGTAGTGTTGCCAACATGAATCATTTGAGCAACATTGAGCTAACAAACATAAATGATTTTTTTTTTGCTTCTGTTTTCCTTACTTTGATTAACTGGCCCAGCCCAGCCCATGCCTGCTACAGAAGACTCCAGTATCACTGCTTTTACTTTCAAAATTAAGATAATACTGAATAAGCTTTTGTTCTCCAAGGAAACCAAATGAAAGAGGCCAGACCTACAAGTCCCTCCTGGTCACATTAAACACATTGTAGACTTCCAACCCTGTTATAAATGGAGGAGTGGTGCAGTATTACTGCATATATGGAAGAACCAAGACACAGAGAAGTGCTTGTCACATCACATGCCAGTGGATGACCAGGAACTGAGCTCCTACCTCCACCCATGTCAGACAAAGAATTTCCTTTTTTAAAGGGAAAGAACACATGGTCTCTAATGCTTCACCTGTGGATACTTGAAATAATTGGGTCTGGACAGATTAAAGGCAACTGGCAGTTGCTCAGATGAATACAGTGTACTATATGGAGCCATGAAAACTGCCAGCAGTACTTGATTTTCAGATTATACCAGCCGTAAAAAAATATGGATCACAGAATGCTGTCAGGAGAGGATAGCCAATGCTTTCCAAATGAGGTGTCAGATTATGGCAGCTCAGGCACTAACAAAACAGTGCACCTGCTAAGCAGGGCAATGTGCAATGAACCCCCTTGCCCATCACAGCCGAGCTGCAGGTGTACAACCACATCTCAAATGCAGCCAGCAGAAGGGTTTGCAGGAGCACAGATCCACGTCAGATTCTGTCCTTCCCTTCCTACAAAGGTGGAAAATTTCCAAGCATGCGATTGACTCAGCTTTCCTCACTGCACAGATAACAGTCAAGACCAACAGTGACAGGTTTTGAAATCCTCACCCTCTGGCTCACATGAAGATCTTTAATAGCAAAGGCACAGAGAGATAAAAGCCTTCATGCAGTATGAATTTCACTTTACTAAACCAAAAATTAAACCCCTTGTCCTTTGAGAAAGCTTGCAGGTTTTTCTTTGTAAAAGATCTTTCAAGACAAAAAGGAAAAACATTCACTCCAAGCTCTCCATCTCATTAAGATAAATCAGCTTAAGGGTCAGGTTCTTCTCCTGTGTGGTAGATCAGGCACAGACAGGCTGGTAGCAGTTACCCAGAGTGCAGCCCCATGCAGGCTGAGCAAATCAGCCCTGCTGCACACCTGACAAAACCCTGCCTTTGACCCTTCATCCCTGTGCTCTAAAATGTAAGGAAAGTGAAGCTTTGAGAAGACAGATCCAGCCCTCATGCTAGAAAACATATGCCAGTCTTCACTTTAAATG
The DNA here is from genome assembly GCF_000695815.1 of Acanthisitta chloris. Taxonomy (NCBI): domain Eukaryota; kingdom Metazoa; phylum Chordata; class Aves; order Passeriformes; family Acanthisittidae; genus Acanthisitta; species Acanthisitta chloris. The sequence continues at coordinate 39,424 of NW_008664479.1, read as the reverse complement.
AATGAGTAGCCCCGAGGACTATCAAGCTAAGCAGAGGAGTGGGTGATTGCAGGACCAGGTTGAAACATGCAGTTTGTATTGAAATGAACCTTAAGATACACCAATTTTCCTTCTTCAGATGAAGCCAAAAAAGAGAAGGAGTATTGTACGTGTGCTTGGTATGACTGTCTGTTTAATAGTGTCAGCTGAGACTTCACATTGCTTCATTTGCTGATACTTTTCTCAGTCTTTTACAAAATGGCCACATTGACCATTATGATTGTGCTATTTGTCTAATAACAGTGTAAAAGCACGTTTTACTTAGTTGTTTATGACTGTGAGGAAGGTAAACTTCTTCAACAACCACTCAGTAATGATTAAGGCATGTTAGAGTTTAAAGCTCTAGATTACAATAACCTTTAAAAACAAATTGTTTTCCTTTGCATTGCTGCAGGGCAAAGTAAAGGAGGTGAAGGTACCTTAATTGCATTTCTACTCCTAGCATGTTTTTAAATCATGCTTGGACTGCTATTCTGAAGTTTCTAAGGCTTCAGCTGAAAGGATGTCATCTGAACTGCACAAAAGGGGCAAAAATAACCCAACCAGGAGAACATAGGCATTTTCTGACATTAAATCCCAGGCAGTTGGGGGTATGTCTGACACTCAGCAATGATGCAGTGGAGAGACAAAGGGGCTAACGCCCACACAGCAAAGGACAGAATATCTCTGCCATCCAGAAAGCTGTGCCAGATCATTCTACATCTGAGTGGTCCAGGCCCCAAAATATTTCACCTTGGCCATTCTGCTTCCAGTTCTGAGTGGTTCTTCAATAGCTCAGACACTTCTGCATTGCAACGTGCAGCATTGACAGTCCTCACTGCACACCCACTCACACTTTTTCCCCACAGATTCACCTACCAGGCAAAATTAAAACCCAAGTGCTACAGGCAATGCAGGCAGGTAGAAGAGGTAAAGTGCTCCTCTGATTCACTGTAGAGCTCTTGACACAGCAAGCTTGTGACAAATATGTTGAGTGCAGCCTCGAGTAACTCATTACAAAGTTTTGGTGTGTTAATTCAGAGGGCAGAAGTTAATCTGGACACTGTGGCTGGAGGTAGATGACAGCATTTTTTGTTCCTTTAATGGGAGTGGTTGCTTCAAGCGTAGGGGCACTGTATTGGCAAGCCTGTTTCTCACCACAGCTTTAATAAGATGTATAAGAGAGCAGCACTCACTCTCAATTTGTGGGAAGTGGTTTGAAAGCTATTCTCTTCCTCCCAGGCTCACGTGTGATATGGCTGGGATTTACAAACTCGCTTAACTTAACGTAGGTTTTCCAATTTGCATCTATTCCCTGAAAGATTCAAGCCTAAGGAAAGTGGATGCTAATGCAGGAGCCTGTATTTGGATTGGTGAAGCAGATAATCCAAGATTAATTTCATCTGACAAAAGAAATCTATTATTACAGTGTCAGACTCCAGTGTGCAGCTAGTAGCTCTCAGCAAGACTGGAAATGCAACTCAGCACCTGTATTCTTGCACAGAGGTGCTACTTGAAAATGCCCAGGGAGATTGGAGTGATCCTGACAGGGACAAAAGTCTTAGAAAGCAAGGCTGAGAGCATCCTGTCTTATCACCTGGATTCTGGATGGATGGAGCATTCAGCCTGTGTGGGATACTGCAGCAATTATTGAACCTAAGACTATGCTAGCCACTGTTGGGCACAACAGTCCTTTAGAAAACAACAGAGCAGATCAGTTCCTCATCAAACACATATGGAGCTCCATTCGACAAATCAGCCACCACAGAGGATTCAGGTCCATTACACCTCTTCTGCCCAGCAATCACCTTCTGTTACATCTTCAGCTTGAGAAAAGATGTTACTGTGATTTTAGCAATTATTACAACATTAGCTGCTCTTCCTAAGTTCCAAAGTGGTTGGTAGTGTGATCTCTATTGTAGTGAAGATGTTTTCCTTTACCCAGGCATATCTATGTGCTCATGCAAAGCCTTGAGTAATATTGTCATGGCCCACCGTCCCCCACTCCTGGCATAAGACAGCAATGCTGACCCCAAAGCTTCTGCATATGTGAGAGATGTCTCTGTCTGCACTGCCTCAGCTGGAGATGGAGAGAAGTACAGAAAAACTCATCTGCACGTCCTATATTCTAACACATGCTTCTGATAAAATTTCCATAGAAAATCATCACTGCAGAGTCAGTGCTACAAAATGATAAATTATAAACCAACTCCAACTGAATGAAGCACACACAGTTGCTTTGAGCAGGAGGTTAGGTCTTCCACCCACAGGAAGACTCACTGTTCTCAAGGCTGTTTGACATCCTTCCCTGCTCCAGGTCTTCAGCTGATACAGTGATGCCTTCCAAGATTCCCAAGAGGAATACTGAGTCGTGTTCAGACCATGCTCTCACTGCAGCGCACTCTCAGCTGCTGCAAATTGCAGGACTCTACTGACCCATGAGCCTGGTTCATCTGCATGACCTGAGTCTCTGGCTGTGTTTTTCTCCATTATTTAATAACGGTCACAGTCCTTTAATTCTCTGCATCCGTCCTGCACCCACCCTACTCCTTCCTCCCCAAGGCATCAACTTCTTTCTCCCCAGCTCCAACCTACACCGATGACAGTTTCTCTCAGAGGGGTTTGCAGTGAGACCCTGACTGCAGCAGGCATCTCTGCTATTCATTTCTGTATCTTGCTCTGGACACACAAAGGCAAAACCCAAACAGCTGGTTGTTACAATAACACATTATAAAACTTACTAATCATTTCTCCTGCATATTAAGGGACTCCTCCTTCCTTTATCTACCTGCCAGAAACAGGTTCACAGTTGGTGACAGCTGTTGACATTGCTAAGGGCATGCAGTTGTACTCCCTGTCTGTCCTGCCCAGATGAGGTCAGTGGGAGCTCTGCAGCCACTTGCAGTGAAAGCGTAAAGAGGCTCAGCATTATGAAGGTCAAAGAGACTTCTAGATGCTTCAGATAAAACCTAATGTTGCTCCTAGCTTACAATCCCAGAATGTTTTACCAACACTTACACTTTACTCAGTCCTTAGTTTGAGGACGAGCAGTTTGAGAAGAGATGCAACAGAAAGAGGCACTTAACTAGCTCACCTCCCTGCAATATGGTGAGGAGGCCTCACAGGGGAAAAGCCCTCTGTGGCCAGTGCAGCCCTGGAGAATGGTTCCTAGTGCTGATTTAACAGCTGTTTGTTACCTGGCCACTGGGAACTGGACTGTCATCCAAACCCAAGGCATCAGGGAAGACTGATTTTCAGTTATTGCAATGGTGACCGGTGAAAGCTGAACAACTGGTACTAGGGGAGGAAGACTTCTGGTAGCACACTTCTATGAGTGGGCAATTTTCAAGTCACATTTGCCTACTAGACAACACTGGAGAGGTTCTTTACCGTTGAGATCAGCTCCCATGTCTCACTGCTGCTTCTCTGCTGCACAGCAGCAGCAGCAAGCCCCATTATCCAGAGGAGAGAACCCAGCAGAAAATATTCAGAGACAAAAAAATGAATAAATATCCAGTGACAGGATGAAATCCTGGCCCCAATGAACTCAATGAATCTAAACTATGGAATAGACAAGTTTTGCAATTGGCTCTGCAGCCCTAGTTACTGGGTACAGACCATGTCTGCCTCCTGGCATCATGCTGGGAAGGGACCTGGCCATATGCATTCCTTCTTGAGCCACCGAACTTCGACAGGCCCACAGGAACCTCAGTATGTACCAACAGGCTCCCCCAGCAGAGGTGATCAGTGGAAAAGCATCAATGCTATTTGTCACAGACACTTAGGGTCCATTAACCTTCAGCACCCTGATTCTTGGAAGCTCAAATATTTCAACCTTCAGGGTAATGCAAAGCCTTCATGCAACACTGTGGGAGAGAGGACGGACAACACCTTTCCAACCTCTGCTATGCAAACAGCTTACACACTGGAGCACAGGATTTATTCATACCCATCTCAGTATGAATAAATGCTAGACCTCAAGCAATCCATCTTTCAGACTGTGTCAGAATGAGCTGGTTCAATGACCTGTTGGGGTAGCAATTGCCCCTTGATGATTACAGAAACAGAAAGTCCTGTCTGATCCATGCCCTGAAGATGATTTGAAATCCTCATGTTTGCCTGAGAGAAGACATGGAATGATTACAGGCTTAAGCCATCAGTGTTGGGGTCCTCACTCCTCATATATGTCCCATGGTGCAGAAAACAACATGTCATGAGACATGACACCACCTTCCTCCTGTCAAACTGAATCTATCTCCTCAGAAGCAGCAACTCATGGTGACGTATCACATCCACATGAAGATGCAACACTCCCAATATTGTAATTATCCATAAGTCTCAAAATAAATCTTTAGCCTTCATGCTGGAAGCAACAAAGACCAATGGAGGGAAGGCAAAAAAAAACCAACAAAAAACAAGGAGTCCTGTTCAGACAGTGGAGAAGCTCAGAAAATAAACCCTGGGAAGTGAGGAAAGTGCTGGGGAAAGGCTTTTAAAATGACCCACAACAGGAAAAAAAACCAAAACCACACCAGGGTCTGACAGAGATCCTCGTCTTTCCTGCATTAACTTCTGTGTCATCTCAATTCCTTGTCAAAACAGGGTCTGTTTTGCTGCTGTCAGCACAGTGGGCTTAACGTAGCTTAAGAAAAACATCTCACACTATTCTTCATACTTCATATATCATCTCCAACAAGCCAGATAGCAGAAAACAAGCTGCTACTGTGCAGCAGATTACTGGTGATCATGGACGCAGGCAGGCCCAACCATGGAAAAACACTACTAAATTTTGCTAAGAACTCTCTTTAGCTCTGCAGAGAGGCAACAAGGAACAACACGGGGGGAGCCTGTGACTCAGGGAAACATCCACACTGCTTGTGAACTGCAGAAACACAACTCAACATTTTCAGCACTAACAACTGCACCAGAAAGCACCAGACTGATAAGTCCCTTGTACATGGTACCATTGTTAAACAGCAACAAAGGTGTTGACCATACAAGACATTTTTACATGTAAAGAGTGTCAGCAATTTGAAAGAAGAGCCAGAAGAGTTGAGGTGGAATAGACACTGGGAAAAAGTACTGCTATTAAAAACATTAAAGCAAAAGCTGTCATTTGGTCCTTTCCTTTTCTCAAACACTTTGGCTGCTAATCTATGAAGGCAGTAAGTCTCTCCATTCCTTGTAATTATCCTAATTTAGCCAAATCCATTTCTCTGGATGGTATCTGTCTCTGCACATACAGTAGTTTAATAGAGCTTCTGGCTTCAGTCACAGAATGTTAAATAGTTACCTATTCTTGTTTAATTGCAGAAAACCAGGACATTCTCCTAACAGCATGTTACTAAATACTTGGGAGATACATCCCTGAAATAACTTGGGTCAATTTTCTAAAACATTAGCTGGTTAATTTAGAAGAATCCCAGAAGACATGAAGATGATTCCTGATACCAAGGTATTCCTGCCAATGTTTCACTGTGCTCCATGTATCTATTTTGTTTTGCACATCCTCCCTGTGAAAACATCTCATCATCATTTTCCACTGGTATTCAAGAGGGATCTTGTACTGCTCTCAGCAGCCAGCATTATAGTCTTCCTATTCTCTGCAGAGATTTGATGGTTCATTTCCTTTGCCCAAACTAACTTCAGCTTGTCAATATTTCCCTGCAGTTCTGTAAAAGAAGTACATGCAAAACATACTCATTTGTACTTTGAGCAGATAATTCCTCATCTTGTAATTTCCTTACACAGCAAGCCAGTGCTGATAAAACAGGTTTAAACTACAGATTAATATTGAATACCTCTTTCTCTTCAAAGTTTACATATTAAATCCTTGGTCATTCCTGAATGCTCAAAGTGGTCTCACCCCACTCCTTGGGGAAGGACCTGAGTGTAGAATAAAGCTTATTTCTCACCACTTTTCACAAGACTGCAAGCTTAGTATGGAAAATTGAAACAATAGAATCTTGGGTCTGGCTCAGAAGGGATGTTCTTGTGTTTCCAAGTCCAGCCTCTGCTACTACTGGTACTCATGCCCTGTAATTCATCAGTAATATCCTAGGCAATTGGTTCTTTCTTTCTACTGTTCCCATGGGAAGGATGCTTCACAACTTTGCTCAGCTGGCTAGAAGCATTCTTCTCATTTGCATCCTCAATTTGCTGAGGAGAGTCTTCTTATGCTCATGTTTGCCTTCAGCTTAAATAATGCATCTCCTTCCCCAGTACCTTTTCCTAGGATGCATCAGTAGACAGCTTTCACAGACCTGTCAGACTTTTTTATTGCTAGTGACACTGAGTCAGATTTTAAGCATTCCCTTACAGACAGGGTCTCTCTTACCCAATCACCTCAGCTGTCCTCATCTCCCAAGCCAAATCAGAATGTGAGATGGGGAAGCAATAGTGGAACAGGACTCAAACATGAACCTTAATCCCATTGAATCCACCCTCTGGCTCCTCACTCCCATCTCTGTGCAGGAGTTCAGACCTACCCAAGGTGTACCAAGACAAAACCCCTTTCCAGACATTACATATACCATCAAGAACAGCTCTTCCCTTTCCCCCAACCAAGATGAAGAATTTCACTCTAGGCTGGACCATACCAATGTTCCAGTTATTGTGTGGTGACAAATAACCAAGAAGACAGGAATATGCAAGCTGGCTTCACCACTGCAAACAATGCAGTGAGCCTCATTAAGACATACAAACTCTGAGCAGCTAACTCATGACAGCATTGATCTGCCTGTACACACAGCACAGCCACAGTGTTGTCAGGGCATCCTCATTAAACCCTTTGTCACTTCCCCAGACACAGGTGATATGAGCTACCTGTCCCTTATATAGAATATGGAGCAGGATTCAATCCCCCTTCCTTTGTCACCACATGCCTAAGGTTACAGCAGCATCCTGGCATGAGGCCAATCAGTCTAAAGCTCTCCCAAACCCACAGCAAGTTTCACCATCTTCCAGTGGAGCAGGGCAAGGAGTCAGGATTCCTGCTCCTGATTATGGAGCCTTGCACTCCCTTAAAAGAAGATGCCTTGCCTCTAAAACCAGATTCATGTGGAGCTGCACCCAGACTCACTGTTGTACTCCGGATTAGGAGGGCTCCTGAGCAGCAGCAAGGACAAACATGAGTGGGACACCAAGATTCAGTACCCTGTGCTCCAAAACACCTTGTTATCAGTCAGAGGAGGCAGTCAGTGCTCCATTTTCTGCCCAGCAGCAGAGCTGTCCCACTGAGCAACAGAGTGAGGAACAGAAGAAAACTCTTTGTTCATGCAGTATTTGCAACTCAGGCATTTCCTAGGCATAGAGATTACTGTTCTTTGGATCATTTATCTTTTCTTGGAGAGCACAAGGCAGTAAACACCTCCAGAATGACTGCTCACATTAGACAGTGGTGATAACTGCAAAGACCTTGTAGCAGAGCACTCCAAGAACAGTTTGTTTCCTTCTCCCTCACTTCCTTTATCAGAAGTCCCCATGTCATTAATTAAATATACCTTCTTTCTGCTCTTCCTTGTTAAACTCTTCCGTCGGAGAGGAACTAAGTTGTCAAGATAGGCTGTACTGCAAACCTTAACACACATTTCAGTCCTGCTCACGTGGGGAGAGGGAGGAATTGATTTCCTATCTCCTTAATTAAAAAAAAAGCTCACAACACTGCGTGGGTATCAGGAGAACAGGGAAATAGTCACACATGCCTAAAGTGACCCGTTTGCATGCAGCATCAAGTCACAGCACACCTCTAGTTACTACAAGTTCTCTTACACTTGCAGTCAAGCCCTGACACTTGTTCACACTCGCAACTTACAATGTGATGGACATATCCTGAAAGAAGAATTTGGTACCAGGCTGCAGGACAGCAATGTTTGTATCGTCTTGCTGTAGTGTGACATCATTGTAATTCAGAATGCTACACCAAACAGCAAAGAAACTGCAATTAAGAGCTGGATGACAGGAAGCAGAGCCTTTCAGACCAAACTGAAATAACCCACTTGGATTTAATCTCTTCTTTCTAAAGACAAAAGCAGGACTCATGTTTCTGGTCTGTTGATGACAGACCGGTGATCTTGTCAGAAAGCCAAAGACTTCAGCACAAAATTCCTGGTTCCTCTTCCTAATTCTGTCTCACGTTGTCTTAATCGAGTCATCTCGTTGTTGTTTAGCTTTCCCCCATGAAGAGGGAGAGCTTTACTGGGCTCTACTGACCTTCATTCATGTGCTCTGGAACCATCATTGCTACCAGACAGAACCTTCTATTTTGTTTCTTAGACACTGGAAGGAAGATAATTGCATTTATACACACGCACACAGAGAGTAACACTATCTCAGTAGTTCATTCTACTGAAGGAGGCAGGAAAGAGCACATGTACAGCATGAAGAGAAAACAGCTGTGTTCTGGATGTTGTCATCCAGATCAGAAATAGAGTCCCAACTCTCCCAGGCTTCAGCTCCCTTCTCTTCCCCTGTCAGAAGTAAAGTCTATACCCATAACTGGACTGGTCTGCATTTTGGGTCTTCCATTTCCACTCAAGTCTTTTCTTCCTCTCCTGAATGTCCGTGCAGAGCTGTTCTAAGCACACATACTGTGCACTTCTTGCCTCTATTCAGGCTACACTGAACATAAATATCAATCTGGTCAGTACAGAAAACTAATGACATGCCCAGTTCTTCTAAATGTAGCCTGAAAATGACAGCATTAGTGAAGTCTGTGCTGTTAAACAGAGACTTGAGTTTTCTTGCTAACTGGGGATGGTGATGGTGCACTGATTAACAACTATTTTGAGATAAAGGAGGAAAGTGAAGTGAGTGATGATAATAAGCCATCAGATAGAATAAACTACCTTGCAGTGAGCATCACCACCTTTTTTGGGATGTTAGGCTGAAATTTTGAATTTCAATTTAGTAAGGTGAGAGATTGTGCACTTTGCAAAAAGAATTGTGTATGTACATATGTATTCTACAAGGAATAAAGGGACACTGTTTCTGCAAGGAGTGGGAAGAGGAGGAAAATGGTATTTTTAAAAGCATTAGTGCATAGAAATGCAAGATGTATAATGGGGAGTTCCTCATGTCTCAAAGCTGTAAGAGGACCTGTGTTCTTGCTCATCTCAGACATTATAACATCCTTATATGCAGGGGAGTGATTTTGTGTCTGCTTTTATTATTTTTTTAATTGCACTGGTCCATCTCCCACCCACCTGCAAACAGCTCCCCTCCCTCCCCTGCTCTTGCAGAGAACAGAGCACACTGTCCCCTGCCACATTCTCTGCTACCAACAAAACCAAAGAGCTTTCAGTGCTGAGAATTCAGTGCTACACTCTCCATGGCCTAACAAACAAAAACCCTGTGCAAGCCCAGCCCAATCCCTTGCTATACAACTTTTTGACAGATGTATGTGGAATCCCTCACTGCAGGGGGATTTTGTTTATTTTATTTTCCTTCAAGCAAAACTAAGAACTGGTAAACAAGCAAAACTCAGAATTGTTTCTATTACAGGCCATGCTGGTGTCCAGCAGCTGGAATGGAGCAGTCACCTGTGTTCAGTGTTTCCTGATGAGTTCTTACCTGACCCAGTAGGACAATGGTGGCAAACTCTTTGTTTTAAACTTATTTTTTAAGGCATGATTTTTTGTTCTCAGTGCCAGCTCAAATCTGTGCTCCTCTCAGTGCTGGCAGTAGTGCTAGTTGCTCGGTAGCACTGCTCTTGAGAGCTTTTTAGATCCTAACTGCTTTCAAATTACACTAGATAGAAAATAATGCCCACCTGCACACTCAATAGTCACTGCCAAAACTGTAACTTCCCGTGGGCAGGGCTCTAACAGACATGGACCCAACAAGGTCAGTCTTCTCTTAGCTCTGCCACTGTCTTTGTGCCATCTTTTCCCTTCCTAGCTTCCACCCAACACATCTATTTGATCATAGATGACAGAGTGACAGAGTGTTTGATGAGACTTTGCATCCTTGTTGGACACAGTATATGCTTCCATACTGTAAGGACAAACAGTTTTACTTCTGTCAACTGCTCTACAATGTTGTGCCACGCTACAGAAATTCCAGAAATCCCAAAGTCATTTTACTGTCTCTTGCAGAATTCAGTTCATTGCCTTAATGGGAAGAAAACATTGTTTGGGGTATTCACAACAGAAAGAAAATGATAGTGGAATGCATCCGAGTTCTGTAACATACTTGCTAGGCCTTGTTTGCTCCTTCTAGGAGCAGAATAATACAACCATTTGTATTTCTCCAGATTTGGAGTCTAACTGCATTTTGCAGAAGCAGGCTATGCCATGAGACATGGTACTTCTGCCACCAGCTGACCCTTTGTCCACCACAGAACACTTGCAGAACAAAGTCTCAAGAGAGTTTGTTGCTGTTTCTGACGTGAAAACAGGCAGCAAGGACTCATTTCTGGTAGCTGAACTATGCATGCTCACTTCCAAACAAGGGTAGAACTCACTACAGTCAGGGGTATAAGGTTGCCTCAGCTCTCCACAAGCTTTTGGATGGCAAACACAAGGATGTCTGTGCCAGTTGTGAAGGGAAAGTACAGTGAAGGGAAAGCTCAATCATAGTTGTAACACAGAAAGCTCTGCCCATTATAAGTCCTGCAAAACTGTAATACCACATGGTGTTCCATGAATTTTAAGTGGTCTCTACACTGGACCTAGAAGACATCGGGTGACAGGATGAAACAGGCACATACATAACATTACTTACAAGAAAATAAAGATTGCCTGTTGTTACCACCATAACTTTTTGTCGAGCAGCAATATCAGACAGGAATGAGTGACAGGAATTTCTGGTCAACAGTCCTGCTCCTACTGCAGAAATCCACTGGTAAATAGCAAAAATCCAAGGCATCTTCCTGGTACATACATGACATTGGAATGGGCACAGGTTGTTTTGTGGATGGGAATCTGATATGTCTGCACATCCACTCCTGGCACTTGGGTATTGAGGTCTGATACATGCAGACAATTACCAGCACTCACAATTTAAAATGCCTTTTTAGAATTCAAGTGTTTGTGCAGCTGTGATACAGTTGCATTAATTCAACCAAGGGAAAAGCATGGCATAGCCATCCAATGGCAAACACTGAAGCTTCCTTGGCTTGGCAAATTACTGTGTGTCCACTGGGCCGTGACAACACACGCTTTTAATTCAACCTAATGCAGATCAGAGCATTTTGGTTTAAATCACTGGAAAGGCAGTAGCTCTTCATTCTGGTGCTTTAAACAAAGGCACTTCACTGCTCAGTGAGGATAACAGTGCACATGGCCATTTGGTGCCAGAGCTGAGCTTTAGTGTCTTGACCACATGCAATTATACAGTCTTGGAGTGTAAAATAATCTGTCTAGACCGTAGAGAAGTACTACCTACATATTAAGTTGGGGTTTTTTTCTTGAGTGCAGCACTGTTACAAAAACCTATTCCTGAGTGTGTTTCAAACCACAGAACTGCCAGGGTTTATCAAAACATTACCACAATGCCTCCTTGTCCAAGACCTGGGTGCAGAGAAGGGGCTTGTAACCTGCTTAGTAGCAGGCAAAGCTTCAGACACATCCAGCTGATACTGTTGGATGTCCAAGTGTCAGCATCACAGCCAAGCTACGGAGCCCTACAGTACACGAGGACTTTGGCTTGCTCTAGGCTGTTGCAAAAACCACCAACTGGAACAGTTTTGCCCACTTGAAAGCAAGAAAATCCTACATTTATCTCAGTGGTCAATGCAAGTGCTTGGGAGCAATGCCAAATAGCATTTATCAGCCTAGCTGAAGGTTTTATAACTCAGCTGTGTAAGTTTCCCACAGCATGGAGAACACCCTGATACACCAAACAGCCAGTCTGGGAGTACTCCACATTCTCTTACAATATTTTATTTGTATTAGATATTAGACAAGTTTTGAAATGAGCTAACTTTGAGCTGAACAGATCTGCTCATTTGTACACGGCAGACCAACCCAGCAAAGAGAGAACACACAGCCCACTGAGGCAGTCTGCCAGTGCCTGGCTATCATCGTGCCAGGAGATATTGTATTGCTAGTGATGGGCAAGAGCATTGCCACACTTACAGGTCTAGAGAGGGAGAAACTGAAAAGTGAGGAGTTAAGTCTCCACCTCACCCTCCTCTGTCAGCAGAGCTACACTCAAATACATTGCCAGCCTGGCTGTGCTAGTTTTGAAAACAGCATTGCAGAAGAAAAACAGGTGGGGGTGACTTTACACTCCAACAAAGCAGCAGCTATACAGGAGAGCTAAGGCAGGATGGCAGAATGTCTGTGGACCCTCTATTCTTATTCTGCCCTATACACCCTGAGTGGCTGCTGCCAAAGCAGCCACAGGATATATAGGCCAATGGCTTCTGCTGGGAATGAGCATGTGGAGGGAAGGCCTTTCCCAGAAACTGTTATAATTACTATCTCATTTTTTATTTTCGTACTTTTTGCAGCTGATCTCTGTCATTTGGCTGAGTCTTACCAGCTGCCTCACTTCACTTAGCTCAGCATTTTTCTTACACCACCCATTGCATGAACTACCCTGCATTACCTTTCTCCTTGGGACTGCAAAATGCAGTTTTACCTACACTGCCAGCTAATCTGGAACCAAACTGCCAAAGAAGCTGTGTGTGCTGCCCAGACTGCTCAGTTCCAAGGAAGAAAGGCAATTTGGTTTGACTCTATTCCCTCTCACCTCAAGCTAGTGCCCAATTAGGAGTAACAGAACTCTAATTACACATGTTGGCTGAACAAAGTAAATAATACCAGCATAGCTGTAGCTATGGCAGTTCCTCCTCCCTCATCTCTCATCTTGGCTATTAAAAGGTGCTAACATGACTGCAGCCTTTCCAGTGGCTCCAGATAGCTGAATCACTGCAGTTAGGACATGACTGAGCCAGAAGGGATGGGGTGGGAATGCTCCTATTCCCACATCCTACTAGTGTTATATAGCTTGGAGTGAGCTACCTACACCCAGCTGTGCAGATACGGATCTACAGCCTCTTCAGCACCCTGGTAAACTCATTCAAGTCAGAGAAAAACTACAGTTACAGTAAAAAATTAGCAAGTAATATACTAAGTACAGCAGTAGTTATTTTTTCTTGTACTAGAACTGTTTTCAGAACAGGCTGAAAGGAACAACACATCTGGGTCAGTGCTTGCCTAACAAGGCCAAGATCTCTCCTGGGAACTTTCAGAGCTAAAGCAAAACCACCAACCCATTACCTTGACTGTAGCCAAGCTGTTGACCCTGTGTGTTCCCTGACATCACAACTTCAAGAAAAAAAATAAGGGGATTAAAATATATCTTTGAACCTCTAAATCCCAGAGGCCCAGTTCTTCCTTCTAGTCTCCCAGAAAATGAAGCCACTTGCTCAGGAACATATCGCCAACAATGGTCACAGTGAGAAAGCAAAAGGCCTTGACCACGATATCAGTCTCACTTTATAACCCAGCCCTGTCCCTGCAGGAACCAATTGCTGCTGCAGGGAAGCTGGAGGCAGCAGATAAGCCTTAGTCTGGTGATAGGGATCAGCTGCCCAGTTATCAAGGGAGTACAAAAATCAAATAGATTTTGATTTAGTAGTTACAGCTTTTCATATATCCTGGGAAAAGAAAAGAGAAGGACCAGGGAGGGGAAAGAGGGAGAGAGGAGTCTTTTCCAGGGTGTTATGATGTCAGATCTTTTTAGCAATGAATTTCTAGGTTAAGCAGTTACTGAAACATGAGGCTGCAGAGATCTGCAGTCAGCGCAGGCGTTCGTAGGAGGAAGCTGAAAGAGGTGGAAGAAAGGCAAAGGATAGCACATCTGAGGGCTGCAAACCCTGCATGAAGTAAGCAAGACACAGCAAAAAAAGTCATTCCCAACAGGCACAGAAACAAAGAACAGCAGCACTGTACCCTCAGAGAGCCACTTCTCACAGTATTACAACTCATCTATCCAATTCAGGGTGGTAAGTTAACCTGGTCCTTCTTTCAGATGTGACTGGGGCTTTGAGTTGCCAACTACAATGTCCATTAGCCTCCATACCATGTGTCCAGCTCCACAACTCTGACTGAGGAGATCATCACCATTACATTAGATCAACAAACATGGTCTGTGTTGCTGTTTTAAGTCCAGAGGCAGAAAGATGAAGCTGCAATGGGTGGCATTAGCCAGGCAGAGTAGTAGAAAGATGCAAAGAGGAACTTTTGATTGTATGACATTTGACCCAATAAGCTTGGCATTAGATACAGTTCTGCTGTCAACTATGACAAGATCTACATTTGTGAATCTCCATATATTCAGCCAAATATTAGTTCTTCTGTCATAAGCTTCCAGTCAGTCAGAAGTTTTGGAAGCTGCAGCCATTTCAGTTACGAGGAATCTTTTACACAGCACATTAAAAGTATTCTTTAACACATAATGGCTTGCAATGAGGCTTACAACCAAAACCTACAGGAATTTAATTTGGAATTTGTCCTGACTCCACAGGATCAAGTGCCCAGGCCATGGGGGCCCTTCTCATGGTGCCTTGGGAAGTGTCAGCAGACCACTCTGACCTCTGCTCTCAGCCCACAGAGCACTGTGCTGGCCTGCACAGCACCTGGGGACAGCATCCAACCCTGCTGGGCAGCACCAAGCACCAGTGGCACAGAGACCTGACACAACCCAGATAGGCCCAAACAGAGAGATGGTGTTTCCACCATGCTGCAAGGGAGTGACCTGAACCACTCTTCACCCTCAGTGAGCTACATGCTGTATTTGTGCTCCTGTAATCTATTTCCCAGCTCCATCTCCATCCCTGTTAATTACTGCCACAGCAGGAGTTTCTGGCATTTCAAAGAATGGCCCTTCCTATTAAGCAGGAAAATAGGAAGAGAGCAAGCAGCACTGCACACACAGAAACTGCCAGAGATGCTCTTCTTTCTGCATGGCACTTTTCATTTGTTTCCCTTGGCTAAAGCAAGAGGAAAGGTGGAAAAGCACTCTAACTGGTAGGGAGCTCCTAGTCTCCAGGTCTCCACCCGGTCCCCTAGGAGAGGCTAAGGATGGGGCAGGGATGCTGGCAGTACTAGGAGTGTCAGGCCTCTTGTCTTACCATTCCTGGCACAGAATGGTGCAGAAAAACCAACTGTGAGGAGTTTGGATTGAGCCTGGCCCACCTTCTCCCAGGAGGGCCTGCCATAGGGCAGAAGGGCTAGGTCTGGCAGGAGGTCCAAATTATTCTAGGCTCTCCTGCATCTAGCTATTTCCAAGGGCATTCCTAGTCCAATTGGAGGTATCTGCTATTAAAGCAAAACTTAACTCTGGTGTTGGCTGGGATCTTATATAAATCTGGCTTTTGAAATAACTGGTCCTCCCTGAACCAGCTGAGCAAGACCATGACATCCTTATGCAGATAAATCTGCTCTTTTCACTTAGGACCTGCTTCCTGGCAGCCTTTCCAGACTCAGATTTTAAGCACTTCCTATTGAACAAAACAGGTTATTTAAATGGGGAAAAAAAAGAAAAAGCACAGCTCCCTCTCTTCAGCTGATTGTCTTTGGAAACAGGAGTGGAGGCTGCTGTCCCAGAAGACTGAGCTGCCCTTATCTGAGGTACTCTGTTAAAAGACTTTGAATCACTTATTAATTTAGTGAAAGCTCCTTAATTTTGATCTTTTGTCTGCATTAATTGATTTGCTATCAATAACCTGCATTGATTAGGCCTCCAGACCTGGCAGCCACTGAAGATGAAGAGACAGACTCTCTTTCAGAGCAGGAGTTCAAAGCCTGAAATGATTAAAAACGAGAGCACCAAACCCGCTGATAACAAAAAGGTGTCAGTCTTTTCCATTCGGGTAAGAAACCATGTGCAGTTAACCCTTTTGTACCTACAAATGCACTCAGGTCTAAGGTATTTTTATAACCTAGAGCTATTAGATTTACTCCATTTTGCCATTTTAATTAAAATATTATGGATGCACTGAAACACCTGACAGAATGAGAGCTGAGGGAAGTTTTTATCTGCTTCAGTCACAAAGAACTTGGGGAAAGCAACCTGACCCAGAGGCTGGCTCAGGTAGTGCTCTCAGATCCCTTCCAGCATTGTAAAGAGTGGTTCAGAAAGTCAGATTTAATTTGCAGCAGATCCAAACCAAGTGCAAGAGTGAAATTTAACAGTCATCAGTTAAATTTTCAACAGTAAAGTTTTGAGAGCTGAGAATGGCTTGCTAGTCCAAGAAGCCAGGAAACCAGTAGCAAACATAGCTCCCTGCTGATGAGGGTGCTGGCACATGACTTTGGGCTGCTTCCAACTCAGTATCTCCCTTGCATGAGCTACAGGAGGGGGAGAAGGACGGCCACAAGCACTCTTCCTCCACCACAAAAATCAAATGCACTGGCTAGGGAGAGCTCTCAGGCCACTTAAGAAAGGATGTTTTGGGACAGACACTAAGGCACAACAGTTACAGTGGGAACATCTCAGTTACATCTAGGAAAAATAAATAAATCAGTCACAGCCAGTGCACACAGCCAGGGTCAAGTGGCTTTGTCTGCTTCAGATTCCACATCTCCAGTAATGGCTTGCTAAACAGCACAAGACCAAGTATTCACTCTAGCCCAGCAATCCAGATGGCCACTGTCCACCAAAGACACTTAACCAGTCTTCAAGACATCCTCATAAGAGCAAGGCAATGTGGCAGATACTTTATTCATCCAAGCCATGCCAACAGCTCTGGCCACCCCCCAGATGTGCTGCGACAGTCCTTAACAGCACACCTTCCTAGGCCTGCAGGTTTCCTGCTGGTACCCATTTCACTAAAAATGAAGCACGTAATTCCTCTTGCAGTTTGTTTGGTGGCAGCGTAGAGTGTGGAACAGGCATGGCACAAAGTTCCTGCCTTGCAGAACAAGCCATCAGCTGCTGGTCCAGAGAACTATCTTGGACCACTTCTTGAGAATCCTACCCAAATGTAACATGAATTATAACTCATGGTTGAAACATGCCCTGCATGACTGCTTACCACATCAGCACTTCCAGTTCACACAGCAGCACTTCTGCAGAGGGGAACTGACACAAACACAAATTGTACTGAGCTTCTGCATTTCCACTTTGACAATGGCATACAGCTACCAGGACTCTAAATCCTTTCCTATGCATTTTTAGCTCTCTTCCTTATGTGAATGTTTTTAATATCCTTGAGCCCTTTTAGCATATTCTTCTATCCCTTCCTCTCTTTTTGCCCCTCCCTTCCCTCCATACATTACAGGTGGGTGCTAAATATCCCTGCAGCTGTGGTCACTCTTCACAAGCTGCTGCCCTGCCCTCCTGTAGGTCTGTCGTGTTTATTTACTACATATGTCCTGCACATGTGCAGAAATCTTGGAAAAATGGACAAACCTGCTAAATTCTAGCTATACAAAATTTCTGGGAGAACAAGGAATGTGTTGGCACCCATGATCTGGTCTCACACAAGGAGGGATGAGTTCCTGAGCCCCCAGGCTCACAAGCAGCTTTGGACCTGGTGATTTAGCAGCTGATTTCTTCCAGGTGCCCAACCTATGCAATACCTATGTCTGCTGGGAAGGAACCATCTTTCTCATCACAGGAGAATGAGGCCACTGAAATTAAAGATCCTGTATTTTCTAAAAGTCCATTCCTTTTGTATAGAAGCTATGTCAGCCTTTGTGTCTTCCAGAAATTGAATGTAAATAATGGTTAGGAGAGTTGAGCACTGGAATAGATTGCCTTGGGAAGTTGTGGGCCCTCCATCATTTGAATTTCTCTGAACAGGCTAAACAGTCATCTGTCTAAAATGGTTTAAGTATTAAAAGCCCTGCCCTGGGGAACACAAGAAAAGAAAGAAATGACCTCATAAAGCTCTATTTTCTGTTTCTATAAATTTAAATAGCACTTCTGAGGACTATGGAAATTCCATTTGCCTCATCATCTAGCCACAGCACACCTTCTTCTAAGCCCTTGTGTTTCATGTTCATGTGTTACAAAAACTCCATTCTACAGTAAGGGTGACCTTCTTCATCCAATGGCTCAAGTGATCCCTTCACATGAGTTCCCTACATTTATAAAATGCTGAGTGGTGGAAAGCACAACACTGCAAATATCTCAAAATCTCTGTATTTTAGGGAGGAACTTTTATTCCTACTTTTAGCACATGACTAGTAGATCAAAGTAACTGAAGGCTTTATCTGGTATCTCCCAGATACTAACACTGGCTGTACATACATCACGGTGATGTGCACAGGATGAGAACTGAGGGAGCCAAGCTTTTTTCCACCCACAAAGAACAAAAATAGGCTTTTATTCCGAGTGACTTATTTTAGACTAAAAACGCGAAAGAACAAAAGCGAAGGCTCCAGGAAGTGGAGTCTGCACCCGCATCTTATTTTAAGATGCTGCCTTGACTTTTTAGAAATTTAAAGCTGCATTGCACAGAAAGCAAAATCAGATCAGTGATGTTATATAGCTCACTTATTCCAAATATCAATCTAAGATCTAAGAAGCAATAAAGATTCAATAACACTCCAGTCTCCAGCTCTGAAAATCCAAAGAGAAAGACTGTAACAATTAAGGACAGATATAGATATGCAATATACATTGCACAGATGTTTTATTTCCATGCAATTATATATATGTCCTCCAAAATAAAACCCAATCTTCATTAACTCAACATTAGTGTTGTTGTATATTCCACATGAAAAAGAATCAATAAAAGTGAAAGTACTCATCAAGATTGCATCAGCATCCAGACTAATCACATACACATTCCGCCAAATTAATTTCTGACATGTTCAGATACTGCCCTTTCATGAGTAATTATCACACAAATATTTCCAGTGTTGCCTCTTCAGTCTCAGAAGATGTATCTAAAGTAAATATTTTCGTATGAAATTGGCAGCATAGTTTTACACTGGAAAACAGTTTTTCTACAGGAAAACAACACCTCTACATCCTCTGGGGACACACACATTCATGGAGAATCCACAGCCGCATGCACAAACCTACTAGGGAACAGAAATTCATCATGAGTTAATGAGTAAATCTCTGCTGAGGACACAGTCTCTGATGCAGACTGTTAATTCTAACCTCAGCACCTTAAGATCATTGGCTGAGATCCACAGGCAAAGCAGGAGGCTGTATGGCAGCAGCATGCATGGGGTGCCACTGGGAGAGATGGATGTGCATATTCCCCTTTTGACGTATGAATCCCATCCAGCGCTCCCGACGCGCTGGCAGACAGCAATAACTGTATTTGCAGCAGGCAAACGGAGTTATACAATGTCCCCATTTTCTGATTGTGAAACACACACAACTTCATCTTCAATCATTTTACTTATTGATTGGTTCTCAATGGGTATCCCAGAAATTCTCTCAGCTTCAGAGGCAAAAGAACGCCAAATTCCCTTGTTCCTGGAAGTTTTTTTCTAACCCAAGGGAGAAATTAGACAATGAAATTATTTCCCTCCAACAGCTGGTTTCCCTTTCTTAGTATCCCACCCAGTGTTTGGAAAATCTCTCACTCCAGAACCAGCCTAACCCTTCACAGCACTGCAGCTAAACTGCTATTAAAGCTGAGAGACTCACAGGCAGAGCAGTAACACACACTATGTTTATTTTTCCTCTCCAGTGGGTGTTTTAGACAGCTCACAAAGATATTTAAGAACCTCAGTTTACCTTGAGCTCCTGAAAGAAGGTAGTCAGCTAAATACCATACAGCTCTGAGCTTGAACTTAAAAAAACAGTATGCTTTTTCCAATTGTGGCAAGTGATAGGAAAATAAGTCTTCCAGTTCTGATGAATAATCTGCTTTGAGTTAAAACCCACTGCTGAACTGCAGCTTTCTTCAGCTTTAACTCTCAGGGATAAATCAACAGAGAGTACATTTCAACCCGCAATTAGGAGGGGTGAGCACTAGGTACACAGGTGATGCATTGCTCTTGCATCACCTTTTGTTTGATTACTGATTAGAAAGTAATTGTCTCCCTGCCCAAGAAATGAAATCCGACAGAGTCCCTCTGAAATAAACACGGCGTTTACATACACTGCTCTGAAAGCCATAAAATACTTCAGTCACCAAGTGGTGTAGACCCAGTAGCCTTTGACTACATTAGTTTGATACAATCCCCATGCACAGCTCATTAGGCACTGAATTCTTTGAAATGAGAAACCCCTTTCTGTCATCCATTAATAAATCTAACCCAGATGCCCCCACTTAGCAGATGCAAAATGCTACCACAGTAAGAGGTGATAATAAAGGAAGTTGATTGGGTTAAGGGAGTCACATATGGTGATAGTGTGGTCCTTGAGACCATTCCCCTTCAGCTTCAGTTTCCTCTCATATCAGTCTTCTCCAGGGATTGGAGGAATGGAAGCATGGAGAGAGGAAAATTCAGGTTTGTTGGCAGAGCTGACATTTCTGGATGAAAACACTATTAATCACTGTCACTGAGACAAGATAAATAAAAAATTTATAAAGAACACATCTTCTAATGTGTACCTATTCCAAGGAACACCGACAGCCATACCGGCACCATGAATATACTTATTTATACACTAATATAAATCCAACGCTTTTCCTCCCCTGAGTTTTCACTTTTGTCTCTTCATCCTGTGTAACAGAGTTTACAGTGATGGTGTTGCTGAGTCTCCTGTGACTGTGTGCTCTGATGCCTTTCACCAGCTCCAATGAGGTGCTGTGTTATACACCCGGGGTTTGGGATATGGAAGGTTTGACAGTATAAGCAAAAGGAGAGGGGGGAAAAAAAAGAAAAAGAAAGAAAAGTGTTTGCTGTGATCAGTGCTCAGACTTGAGGGACGGGGGTGGATGAAGCAGGAAGACTACAGATTGCACAGTACTATACGTTTCCATATTTGCTTCATTTCTTGACCAGTGTGCAATTAACTCATGTTTCCAAGTGCTGCTGATCTCACGTGTAGAATGAGAAAATTTCACCTAGATGCTCATGCCTTTTCTTGCTGTAGGTCCTTTGCATCTAGATCGGTTTATAATGGGACAAGAACAGTTTTCTATGCTTGTCAAAAACAGCAGTGATTCCTGCATAAAATCCCATCCCTCTGGAGCATGAGAGAGGATGCTGCTTATAACAGTGGTCTCCAGACTCCTACTTTTGCTCAGGTTTTGCCTGAGCAAAACCCAACTCCATTAAAATAACACAGCTGAGCTGCTGACCCCAAAAGTCTGCTCCCTCCCGCAGACCAAACTGTCTGCCAGTCAGAATAATACATTTCTGCATGTGCTTATTTTTAGGGTACAGCTAAACAGTGACACCAGTCTAACTGCATCCATAGCACTTGTTCTTAAATACAATACATTCACTGGGGAGGAAAGGAGCATGAGAAAACAATCCAAGTAAAGTCCCTAAAATGGCACTATCAAATCTCACTTATTTTATCAGGGGCATAACCATACCTGAGCCTTTCACTAAAGTTCCAGTGCCTGAATTGCATAATTAAACAGTAATTTAACTTTTAATAACATTTCTAGAATAGCACATTGAAAAGGAAAGCACGAAAGATCCAAGAGTGAGTATGTCTAATGTGGTCAGAAAATTAGATATCTATACTTTTGTGGTTTCTGTAAGTGTGTTTGTTAGTAACTATCACAGATTTTAAGTCAGTACCTTGATTTTAGGAGGCCTAACTTATGGTGTTTTGATGCAGATACCTACTTCAGATTAATATTGCTATGAAACTCAATAAATTGTTTTCTGTTCTCAGGGCTCATTGCTACCTGAAGTACAGCTTAACCTCTCTTGAGAAAATAGTCCAAAGTGGAGCAAAGGAAACCTGTTCACAGCTAAATTAAATTTCCAGGGCACAAAGAGACACCCAACAGTTACTTCCAGAGAGTGAAGGTTCGAGATGGTGCTTGAACAAACAGCTTTGCTGCACTAACTATGTGCGTGCTTATTATTTACATCCAAACTGGCTGGCATGCCTAATATTTCAGGAAGCAGATTTTGCAGCTGTAATACAACTTGAGGACACCCTATATTTCACTGATATGAGGTACCATAATGGCTGAGCAATATAGCTCTTTCTATACATCACATTCAAAGCTGGGAAACACTTTTTTGTTGTTTGCTGCAAACATGCTATTTCTTATCTATAAAAATAGCTATAATAGTGATGTTTTATACAGCTCTGGAAACTCAGTCCTTTCAGGGCACTCAGCACCTATGTTGTAGAGCTAAAACAGTACTGGCATCCCCACAAATCGAACAGTGAGTAGAAGATGAAACATTTGTGGTGGAGCCAAGACTACAGCCTTAGAGCTTTTTCCTGCTGGGGTGCCCAACACTGAAATTACAGAGGTACTAGTTATCACACATTTAGCAGCTTGGGGATATGAGATAAATATAATACACTGTGGAGAACATTCTGAATTAATAAAGAATATAATAAATGTGGTAAGTATTGGGATTTTAGGAAGGTTTTCTCACTTTAACCAGGGTAAGAGGAAAAATATATTGCCAGAATAACACTTGTAATATTAACTAGACCCCTTTAATCCCAGGAGACAAGTTAGGTTAAAGCACACACATACATGCCCTTAGCAGAATGTATATCATCACAAAGCAGGAAACTACAGGCTGAGGAAACTTTAGAGCTTCACTCTCTACATCCATTTTTTGTCCTGTATTATTTCTGATGCAAGTCAAAAACAAAACAAAACAAAACAACCCACCAGAGAAACAAAGCACTATCTCTTTCAGGGCAAGTAGAAGAGAGTATGAAAGCAGCTAAAATTACTTACCAGCACAAGATAGGACACAAACCAAACAAGGAGCCAAGAAC
This sequence comes from Acanthisitta chloris, assembly GCF_000695815.1. Lineage (NCBI taxonomy): Eukaryota > Metazoa > Chordata > Aves > Passeriformes > Acanthisittidae > Acanthisitta > Acanthisitta chloris. Next base: position 16,606 of record NW_008664479.1, on the reverse strand, counting down.
CAGTTGCCAAATGGCTCCTTAAGGCCTCTATGTGTTTTATATTTGCCACATTTAAAGGACCAGCATGGAATGGCAGGTGGGGTGAAGTAGCAAGTCCTTCCACAGGATAGCTTTGTCTAGGGAAAACAGTCTCAAAGGAGTTCATAATTTTGTCTGTTGTGTCCATGCAATGCCTCACACTGCTGCAGCACACACTGGGTCTTACAGCTTGCCCTTGCCATGTGAGCTTCCCTGAGTGTTGTTCACCCATTATATTAATTCTCTGGATCCACAGTCATTCTGTTTGATAGGCTGCAGCAGCAGAATGACTCCATGATGAGATATCTGTTTCAAAGCATTAAATGACACTGCAAGGGAGTATACTGGAGATGGATACTATTAATAATTGAATCATATACACCTCCTTTAGATACTAAACCAGAGCCCCAGGCCTTCTAGGCTGAAAGGGGAATCACCTGTAGCTATTCTCAGCAGCCAGAAGGACTCTTTCTGACACATGATGTCACAACCTCTCAGTTACACATGCATTGATTGCATTTCTATGCAGACATTAGACCTGTCTGAGTCTAAGGGCACCAAGCTGTTTAAACCAGCTAGCACTGAAACCTGCCAGGAAGACAAAAGTGAAAAACTATCGCTTGGTCAGCAACTTGGACTTGGCTCAGACTCAACCAGCATCTAGCAAGCCAAAAGTGTACTGCTCATCCCATAAGACTGTTCTGGTCTGTGGGTTATGCTGCCTTAACCAATACCATGTGCTCCCTAAAAGGCAAATCCCTACATCAAAACCATTCTCATTTTGCCATGGTGTACAGTATATCTGAAGTGATTGGTGCTTACAGTAACAACAACAGGGCGCTGAGTTTGTGCTCTACGCTGAAATAGAGTACCTGGCTGCAGCAGTGTTTTATCCCTTCCAGAAAAAGGACTTTGTGGCATGAAGTGCTTTTGCTGTTTCACATTCCTAGGCAAGAAAACTGATTAGCAGCTTGAAACTAGATTGGCAGTTGGAATGGAAGCAAGCAAGGCCAATGCCTATGCCTTTGGAAAGGGCAGTCAGAGGGAAATCCAACAGGACATTCTTCTGCCACCACACAGGCAGCATCTCCCTGACATGTTCCACTGCAAGTACATGCAAACAGAGATCTTCTAATTAGCGACAAGTTTTGTGACAACTGTTGTCATCTGAGGACATGGAGGTAGCACCTTGACTAACATGGTAGCCCTCTGCCACTGGCTTCCATTCCACCTCAGAAGTCTCAGGTGGAATGGAATTGGGATACATACATATCCCAAGACATCTCTCAGCACTAAGACAGAAACTGATGTGGGTCTTGTGCAGTCCCTTTAGCTGAGGAGCATAGTGAGGTGATACAGCTAACCCCACATCACGTAGCTGTCGCTTGGAGGATTCAGCACAGCTGATACATTTCAGACTCAGAGAGAGAGAGTTGCCTGCAGCATCCCTGTAGCTACAGGGGATGTTCACCTCCACTCCTCCTTGTTCACTGTTCACCTCCACACCTCCTTCTTCTCCAGCTACACCATGGTTACAATGTCATGTGTGCAGGGCTTCTCTGTGAGCGTGGAAGGGTCAGATGTCCATTCTCCTGGCTCATTTTCAGTGGAGTGCCTCTGGCAAACGTGAACCTCTGACAGTTCTCGATCTTCATTAGAAGGTTCAGGCCCTTTCATGTCATTCCTTAGCCTTAGCAAATGAACTTTTCATGGTCTCTGATGTGTTACCCCTATCACGCCTCCCTGAGATGGGCAGCTCTAACCCTCTCCTTAGAACTTGAAGATGAGGGCACAGACACTAAAAACAAGTTTTTAAAGGTCCTTCAGAAGCCTATGGATGCAGAGTTGACTGATACACTTTTCAAACCATGAAATGCATAACTGCAATTCAAATTGCTGAATTGAAAAGCCCTGAGGAGTCTATTTCCTGTCGATTGATTTCAATGGGAATTAGATACTGTTTGTTTCTGAAAATCATCAAGAATCTAAAAGCCTCATTTTCAGCACCTTGCCTACAACATAGCAGGAAATAGAGTCAGAGTTTTCCAGGCTCTAGCCACAGGTCTCCTTGTTAATCCTTCCTTCCTTTTTTTTAAAAGTAAAAGTCACCAGCCAGCCTGCAAAGGAGTGTGGTACCAACATGTTCAAAAGTTATTAGACAAATTCAAGAGCAGATCCACAAGTGGCTACTGAAAACAGGGCAGGGATGTATCCACTAGCACCAGTGATCCAACATTTCCAAACATGATAAGGAAACATCAGAAGGTGCCACAGCTCAGTCCATAGGCTCCCTGCTGAAGAGTGTGTCCTTTTGCTCTGGGAGAGACAGAACAATTGATCAGATGGGCACTGCTCTGCTCCCAGAAGGCATTCCTCATGCCCCTGTGTTCTTATGTCTTAAGCAGTCTGTGCTGTGGCAGTGCAAAGGCATCAACAGTCTGCACAGAGCACCAGTTTCTATCACACTGCAGTCACTGTTCCTGCTGCAACTCTCTTAGCTGGACAGGAACACGTGGACCTTGAATGATGCAGTTGCCAGTTTGCTATGTAGACTGCTTTTTGTCCTGATCCCATACATTTTTAAATTGGAGTCTGAGCTGGTTATCTTCTTTTGAGCTATTTCATTGCCACAGTTCCAAACCTGTGAATATGCTCTGCTTTCTCTTTCTTCTTCGAACTCTTTTGCATTTAATTTTTTTCCTTCACAGCACTGTTATTGTGGCAGTGGCTGGCATGATTATTGCTACTTACTCCCAATCCCCCAATGGCAGAGTAATACCTCTTTAATTGGGTATTCCTCCCTCCCGACACTAATCTGCTAACAAATGCCGATGCCGTGTTAGATGCTGTGTGGGGATCTCTCATCACTATCTCTTTTAGCAGGCAGTTGTGTGTGGAACGAATGCATAGTCACTCAGCATGGATGGATTTGTCTGAGTCTCTGTCAGCTCCCTGTTTTTGTCACTGAAATCTTCCATTGCACGTCTGGATTTTTATTGCTTTAACTTTTTGAGGCAGATTTATCTCAGTCCCTGTCAGATCAATGGGTTTTGTCACAGAAATCTATGTGACTTTGTTCCCTGTGGAGATCTGGCTAGTCAAGTTTATGGAGGCTGAGCTGGAAAACTGAACCCGAGGCCTTGTTTGGCTGTGTTGGGGGGAACAATAAGAACTGAAAAGAGTAGAGGCCCAGCAACCATCAAAACTTAACCAGAAAATACAGCAGCAACATACATACATATCCCAAGACAACACATACCTCAAGAGAGCACATTATTTCTAAAATATGTGCACACATGTATTTTTGTAGGTTCAGGGCTCTCTGTCTGCTGGCATCATAAACAGCTGCTTGCCCTGGCCATGGACTGCAGCCCTGTAACAATGGCTGAGATTCTACAGGGCTGCAGGTCTGAGGCAGATCAGCCTTTGGAAGACAGTCCTCTGTGTTTGCTCAAACCCCCTGGAGCTGTGGAGGCAGAAGTCCGTAGGAGGCACTCTTCCCTTAATGCCTTGACAGTATATTAGGAAGCACTGTGCTATCAGAGATGAGCCTTCTCAAGGGATACAAGCCCAATTTTCTTTTTGCCTGTAGCCATCAGACTGTGTGGCTGTCTGACACTGCAACAACAGAGTCTTCCAGATAAAGCTCAGCTTTAGTGAACTGCTGTGTCCACCTTGTCACCTTGGCTGACCCAAAAATTTCCAAGAACAGCTTCAGTAAATGGAGGGTTTCTGATGAAAAGTACATTTTTCAAATAATCTTTTTTGTTGGACTCAGGGTTAACATTAGTTCCTCTGCTTCTTACTACTTGAAGATTTTTTAATAATGATTAGATTATCACAGTTGAATTTGACCATGATCAGGGTCTGAATGAACTTTCGGAATGAAGTGGTAGGAGTAATAATAATAGCAATAACAATAATAGAAAAGCAGGTAACATACATTAAAGGAAGAGCCTGGTGTTGACTGATAAAGACTCAGACTTGCCTAGAACAGCCAACTCAACCAGAAAGCACAACACAGCAGGGATGTATTCCCTGTTGATGAAACTGCCTCAATTTTGTATTTGAAGAGGAACATTTCAAAAAGAAAGGGTACCCCAGGAAAGAGGAGATTTGGGGAAGGTAGCCATTAGCATCTCAGCATTAATGAGAAACAGTGCAAATTGTTGGCCATGGGTCACCTCATTGTTCTCTTTGTAATATTCCTGCCATGGGCCTTCTTTACAGCAGATGCTCATTTCTGTGCCTGCCTTGTGATAATTCCCTTCTTTCTTTTTAATGGAACTCTCCTTTTGTTGTACACTTTTCTGTTTCAACTTTACCTCTGAAAATTCTCCATTCCCATTTTTCACCTTCTAATCCTTCTTCATCCATCCTTCTCTCCCTGCCTCATTTAAACATTCATGCTTCTGTTTTGCTCCTGCCTCTATGTGATTATCTATTCTCTTTTAACTGGTACCCCTCCTTAGGTTTTCCCTTTCCCGTCCTTTCATCTCTCTCTCCCCTTTGCTGCTTGCTCTCTCAATCTCTCAGCTTGCTGCTAAGGAAGGAGTAGTCCTTAGATATTGAAATGACATGTTTAGTTCCTGCTTGTGATTCTGTGCTAGATACCTCTGTATGTCTGTGCAGCTTCAGAGTGTAAGCCTGGGCAAATGCAGGAAACTAAGCAGAAGCAAAGCTGAGCAAAAGGTTGCTTACTTGTGCCTGTGATTTGTGGCTGTTTAATAATGGCCTCCTGATTAACACAGGCTGCAATTCCACAAATGCCACAGTGATAGATACTCAATATACACCTAAATAGAGATACACAATTCCCTTAACATTTAAAGCCAGTGCTAGCAATACAACTATTATCTGGGAAGTTGTTCACGCTGTTGCCTGTGTGTGCATCGCCTGGAAAAACACAGCTTTAATCCTGCACGGGTCTCTGAGGACTAACAAGGTGTTAAATGATCACTATTACATGCAGCTGTCACCATGCCTGCAGTTTTATCAAACAAAAAGAATGATGTTGTAGCTTTCATGTTTCACTTCAGAACAATGCAAAAACATACGTCTTCAACAACACTGCTGAAACTGTTCCCTCATAAGTCATCTTGTCTCCTACATCAACTGCTTTTCACAGAAGTCCTCATATTTTTTCTTGTTATAGTTAGTTAACAAAGGATAATTACAAGGCTTGACCAGACAAAAAGTGATGAGATACCTGTAACTATCCTATTGCTTTAGTCCATCTCTTTTGGTACATCTTAATGTGCAGCAAGGTCACTTCAATAAGGAGCTTTGAAATACTTGCTATTGCTGCTTTTAGACTCTTTCCAGAAGCATATATTACTTTAGTCAGATTACCTCTCTGTAGTTTCCTTCTGCAGGTAATGTGTCCCAGGCAGGCAAAAAGAAAGGACCAAAGGACAATAATAGGTCAGTCATTAGTAAGACAGTCCAAGAGCTAAGGCTGCCTGTTCTGTCCTAAGCTAATTATCTCTCTTTCCTTCACCATAAGTATAAACCAGGCTGATTAGTTCAATCTGCCATGCTGGCTCAATGAGAAAAGATGAGAGTTGCTGTTACACACTCTGCTGGGATTATAACTACCTTTTAGCAAAGATCCAGGTCTAGGAATGAGGTGGGGCAGAGGGGCATCCACAAACATGACTACTAACCTGGACTGCTGCAGCATTAACTGAGAGTGCCTGTGTGAGCACATCTCAGGTGCTGCCATATGACAGAACCGTGAAAAAGATGTTTGAAAACTGGTTTGGGAAAGGGACTTTAGCACAAAGTGTGGGAGGCCACATTTGGAAAAAAATAACTAGACTGAGTTGCACCAGCACTGCTGTGGGAGGAGAACTTGCACAATGCCTTGACTGCAGCCATGGCTGTTTTTCCTCACATTTGTGGGCTCTAATTCTACACAAAATAAGAAAAGAGGGAGTGAGAGACAACACTGCATCATCCTGACAGTCCTTTCTAAGCATATAAAAGATGAGCTGTAAGTTCCTCAGCATCTTGCTACCACATAAGCCTGCAAATTGCCTCCTCCAGAGCCATGTAGGACAATGACAAATTGGTGAAAACCAGCCTAATTCTGCCAATAGCAGTGTCCAGCCATGTTTTCCAATAGTTGGCTAATTAGTAGAAATACAGATTTTCACGACAGCAAAAGGCGATTAGGGAGCTCTGTAAAAGCCTCAGGGCTGGCTATGGGACTAATCTCAGGCCTGTGAAATGCAGTCTTTGCATGTATGTCCCTGATTCTATGCTGACAGACCATGGCACAAAGTGTCACACCCAATCTTTCCTTGAACACCTCCAGGGACAGTGACTCCACCACCTCCCTGGGCAGTCCATTCCAAAGTCTAATCACCCTTTCTGAGAAGAAATTCTTCCTAATGTCCAGTGTTGGGCTGAAGGTCTGATGAACATTTGTTACCTGAAACTGGCTGATAGTCTCTGTCCATCTTCTACTGGATAGCTGCCTACACTACTATGAAGCTGCTATCAGCTCATACTTCTAAATTTGTGGATGTTCAGACTAGTGCTTTAAACTGACCATGAGGGCTGAGGTATCTTAGCCACCTCCATAGAGATCCATCTGCTTCAGGACTGAGGCAAACTGGCAATGTATGAGTAGAAGGAACTTACATAGTTTTCTTATGCTGTACCTGTCCAAATTAAAGAGAGGAGTCATTGCTATGTCTGTCAGTCTGGCATGGTTGCCAGGTATTAAAATTCTGTAAAACTTAGAACCCTGGAACATTCTCTTTAAATAACCAGAGACACTGGTTAGCAAAAGGTCACTGAGGGAGCAGAAACATTAGGATACAGCTTAAATAACAGCTTCAGCAGTCAGGTGATGTCAGGTGGATTTACTGGTTGTACTACTGCAAAATTAGCTTTGCAGGGATTGTAACTTGGGACAATATTGTATAGCAGTAACTGCAACTTAAGCAGTTGTGTAGGGCCCCATATTAGAACCATTAAGGTTGGAAAAGGTATTCAATATCTTCTCCTTGAAATGGATGATAGATATGAAAGACATCACCAAATGGTTATATTCGAAGTAAAGCCAAATACAATTAATACTTCAAGAGAACTGGAAGATAGGAAGTTTCCAGTGACATCAAGGAGGTTCAGTCCTTTCCAGTTTGGAACAAAACAATCAACTGTAATTAGCCTTATGTATGAATACCCAAAAGAGGTCTGGTAATTTGTCCAGAACTTCTTAGATCTGGAAATTGGGCCAGAATTCAGACTCTGTGGTCAAACCATCAAAATTCAGGTTACAGTGAAAATGTAAGGATTGTTTTGGAGGTTATAAACCATATATATTAATATATTCAGCTTCTTTCTAGCCCAAACCTCCATTAGGCAATCCCACTGAACCTTATGTAATTCTCACTCCTCTATAAGACAAAGCCTACAGCTGAGTAAAAGTTACATTGTTTAAAAATCAAAATTTTATGGTAAAAGTGAGGAGCAGGATCTTGAGGGCTCCAGTAAGATGCTTTGGTAACAGCCTGCTGTCGGTTGGGAGCAGCAGGGAAATGCAGCACGTGATAGACTGACAAACCTGAGTTCAGGTCAGGTGCTGCTGTAGACACCAATTCTGTTGCTTTGAACTGCACTCTCAAGGAAACCAGCAGCTAATTCTGTCCACAGAGAACTGTGGTTTCTGAAACTGTGGAGTGGTCTTTTGAGGTAGTCCTATACAGAGCCTCTATTACAACAGATAATCAGAGTAAGAGGTTCTTCAGAGAAAAAAAGGGTGACTTCCTTGGAAACTACTTGAAAAAGAGCATTTCAAGCTATCTGCACCAGAAAATATCAAAAAGAAATAGCAGATTTTTATCCTTGTTAACAAGCAACTCAGTACTGGAAACAATGCTAAACCTTCCAGCTATTTCCCAAAGAAACTGGCATTAACTGTCTTGTGTCTAAGCTTCAGCCCACTTGCACCTCCAGAGAACAGGGATGGATGCTCACAGAACAACATGGTACAGCAGCAGAATGGACACAGATACATCATTTTAGGTGTATTTGGAAAATTTGCCACAGTTCTTTGGCCTTAGAGGTGAAATTAAGTGCAACACAACCTGTGTTCCCAGACAACATGCTATTTCTGTAAAAAGAGGAGGGCTCATCAGCACTGTGAACAGTGTGAGAGAGAGTGTCGTGGCAAATACTTGCCAAAGCAGCTGAGGGCATTAGAGCACAGCTCTATTCTGCAGCTAAGGTAATTCCCCACCTGCCCACAGTGTAAAGTCCTCCAAATCAGCCAGGCTAATCCTCAGAGAAAGTGTAAATTATCCTGCAGAATCATTACAGGGCATAGAAAATTATGCAGTCCAGCTAAGAAGGACTACTATTGCTTTTCAGATTGGAAGACTCATTTAAATTTAATTAATCAGACCACCTTCATGTACAATTAGAACTGTATCGCTCAGTGATACTTCTGCTTTGAGAACCACATGACCTTCAGGAAAACAGAGTTTAGCAAATTATTGCTTGCAAATTTTACATATTGAGGATTTGGTGGGTCACCTGCAGAAATGACTTTTGGGTGTGTTGAAACGGCGACACAGGCAGACCAAAGGAAATATCCTTCCCCTTCTTCCTGCAGTGTTAAGCACAGATTTACAGTTGTTTGGGAGCTGACAGCATGGGAACAGCTCTTGTCTTCAGTAAAACATTCCTTCCCCATTGTAAAAGCAGTTTTTTCACAGTCAGCTTCCCTTAAGGTTAAACATAATCAGTCAGGGCCAGCTGCTCTTACAGCCTCCTTTTAGTCTCCTCTCTCACAAATGTGAGATCACCCGTAAATTAGCATAAAAAATCAGGGAAAGCAGCAGTGCTGGAAGCAGCTCAAGCTGAAAGTCAGACTAAGTGCACACCACTGCAGTCACAGTCTAAGGTGGGAACTCTGATAAAATGACAGTGTAGAATGACAGCTTAAGAGGAACCTGTGGGTGGTTAGGCATTAAACCTGTCCCAGACACACAGACTTGTCACCTAAGTCACACAAGAAGGCATTGGTGAAACAGCACAAAAATTATCTAATTGTATTAAGAAGAAGAACAAGTTACCTAATTCATGTGTTGTGCTTCCAGAAATCCAAATCAGAACTCACAACACTGGAATTTTGGATATCTTAAGACACAGAGTAAAGCAGCCACAGAGTAAAGATGAGTAAACTCATCTTTCTTTGGGCTCAAAAGCCACTGGAGTTTTCTTGTGGCCATCACAGATTCAATCCAAATGAAGGAGAATGCAAAAGTTGATGTCACCTGTCTCCTAAACATAAACAGCAGGACAACATTATTTGATGTTGAAACAATCTCCCAGTCAGCCTCAGAGCTAGATAAAGAAAAATAATAGAATCATAGAATCAACCAGGTTGGAAAAGACCTCCAAGATCATCGAGTCCAACCCTACCGTGGTTACTAGACCATGGCACTAAGTGCCACATCCAGTCTTGTCTTGAAAACCTCCAGGGATAGTTGAATTCACCACCTCCCTGGGCAGCACATTCCAATGTCTGATTACTCTTTCCATAAAAAATTTCCTCCTAATATCCAACCTAACCCTCCCCTGGCAGAGCTTGAGTCTGTGCCCTCCCCCAACGTCCCCCCAGCCAGGGAGCTCCTGCCACTTCAGGGATGGAGATACTTCCAGAGAGGTTCAGGAAGGCCCTGGATGGAATTCTCCTCAGAGAACTTGCTCAGTGCTGGATGAGGAAATGTCCAAGAGCCTCCAGGCTGCGTAGGGGTTGAGCTCATCCTGGTCCCTGCACAGCTGGACCTGCTCCAGCACCTCAATCAACACCATAACTAAAGCAAAGTGAAGAGGAGCTTGCCATGGGCAAGTTTTATATCTCTAGTTTTTATCTTACAAGGCAGTCAAGAAATCACCAATAGTGTTGAATTTTTCATTCCTTCCTTTACCTCAGTAGAGAAAAAATAGAAAGAATACATAGTACCACTCCTTACTGAAATAGCTAACAGTCCTTCCACAAGGCAGCCCCTGCCCTAGACTTAAATTCTTTTAGCATCTAGACAGTGTTAAGAAACCTACTAATTAATTCTTGAGACCTTGCAAACGACCACCTTCCTATTGTTAACCTTCCTTCTATGAGACAATGAATACACTACTGTCAGGGCTGTGACTCCATAGGGGACAGGCATGGTGAGAGTGTGATAAAACACTTGGAACATCTTTGGCCCTTCCTCTCACACAGTGCCCAGATCAGCTGTTCCTGTAACAGTTCCTGAGCATGCAGAGGGATGGGATTTGCCTAAGCTTACAGTGGTGAATGGCAGTCCTTGCCATCTGTGATTGACAGGAAGGCTGGATCCTTTGCTGCTCTCTGCCATGCCTGTATCTTCTCTGCTGATTATGGTCAGGGAGACACCTGCCCCAGAAGAGGCTCCCTTGGCATGTGGTGTGGCAAGGGCTTTACAATTGGGATTAATAGCTGTATGGCTGCTTTGAAATACCTCACAGGAGAGATTTTCTGGAAAGGGCAGGCATTGCAATGGGACTGTCAGAGACCCCTAGCTCACATGCACCTGGGTCTGAATGCACTAGGACACAGGAAGGACCAAGGAATACTGTCTTTTGACAGTGATGTACTAAACCAAACCCCAAGAATAGCTGTAACATTGGGATGTGTTCCCATGGTGAATTATGTCATTCAGTTTTTCTTGTGACCTCTCAGAAAACCTGTTTTGAAGGCTTTCCTGTGTTCAGCAGCAGAACTTCCCTGCACCAACTGTACAGACATCTTTCCCTCTCAGTTCAGTGAAGGGTCCTTTGGTAGCCAGTAATCCCCTGGCCTTGCAGACCTTGGTCTAATATGAACAGCACACTTTTTAGTAGCTCCCTTGATATGTACCCTAGTGCACAGCTGTGTCCTGAGCACACAGAAGTCCAACATCCAAGAGGAAATGCAGACTCTGGGCAGTGGAAGATGAGCTGCATACAGATACACAGAAGCATCACTGCTCTCCACGGAGCCAGCATGAAAAGTATCTGCCAAAGGAAACCCTCTTAACTTCCTGCTAGGGCATGAAAAGGAGCGACACCGTGACCGACAGTGACAAGTGTGGAGTGACAAGTGTGCAGTGACAAGTGTGGAGTGACAAATGTGGAATGTATCACAACAGGGACTGATTTGTTGGTAATGCTCCAAAACCTCCTAATCCCCAGAAGGAGGAAGAACAGCCTCCACCAAAGCTGTCACCTCCATGGTGTCCAATATCCTTTCCACATGTTCATCATCACAGACTCAAGCTCTGCCAGGGAAGGTTTAGGTTAGATATTAGGAAGAAATTTTTTACAGAGAGAGAGTAATCAGGCATTGGAATGGGCTGCCCAGGGAGGTAGTTGATTCACTGTCCCTGAAGGTTTTTAAGATGAGACTGGATGTGGCACTTAGTGTCATGGTCTAGTAACCACAGTAGGGTTGGACTCAATGATCTTGGAGGTCTTTTCCAACCCAGCTGATTCTATGATCAATTGCAAAGCCACATCCCAGGCAGGCAGGCTGGTAACTCTGGGGTAACATACACAAGGACATCCTTTGGGCTCCCTAGGGTGTATTTGTTCTACAGCTGGGGCTCCCATTCAGCAGCTTTCAGTGATAAGCCAACTCTCTTTATCATGACATGGTAGTCTAGCTCCTTCAGAAAGCTACAAAGAATAGTCCACTTACCAGAAAAACAGGTGCTGAACCTTCCTGACAGATTTCTGCAGAATTTATCCTTGAAACTCCAATGGAAGTGAGTCCCATCTTTCACATCTACATGACGATAATTTTCATCTGGAGGCTTCTCATTCTCTGCCTCTCTATTTCATTTTGTAGGATGGCCATCACTGCTGTAGCTCAATGCCAACACTGAGTTCATGCCACCTCCTGCTGTCAATGTATGCCTGAGGAGACAGAATAAATAGTTATTAAACCTACTCTAGATTTGCTGTCATATTGTAACTAGGCACTGGAAATCAAATAAATATATCATAAGATGAGCATTTAAAATGTCTACTGAAAAAAACAGAGTCAGGCAAAATGGCTTAATCTGCAGCATTAATGAGTAACAGATTGTTCCATCAATAGTATATGTGGAGCAGCACACAAGAAGGCAAAACTCCTACAAGTTCCCTAGGAGTTGCACCCTTGTAAAAGGCTCAGTTCAGAATACTTAAGAACATGATTAAGCTTAAGCACTTCTTTAAATCCCATTGATTCAGTGAGACTGAGGTACAAGCTTAAATGCTTTTTTGAATCAAGGTGCTTTACTAAATTGAAAAATACTCTGTCCAAAAAGCTCAAAGTCAGAAGCAAGAAGAGCTGGGAGGATGGGGCTGGCCAGCTCTGTGCTGATGGACATCTGTAGCCATCCCCACCTATTAGGAAGAGGGAGTCATAGCTCTGTCTTTCATCACCAGCCTAAGAACCATCCCTGAGATGCACCTTCTAAGTCAGCCTTTGTCTATGCCACACATTATTGTTTTTCCTAATGCAAGCCTCAGTATAAGGAGAAGACTGAAAAGAGATGCTCTGCCTTTGCCCAATACCAAGCACACCATGACTCCCTGCCTGCATGGGCACAGCTCACAGAAACATCCCAGCACAGCCATCCTGTGCTCCCTGCTGTGCACCACAGGCACAGTTGCAGATGATCAGTAGCAATTCCAGGATCCAGATAGGACCAGGGCCACACTTTACATGCAGAATGAAAAAACAGCTTCTTTTTCAAAGGCCCTCTGACTTATTGAACGCTGAGAGAAAAAGAATAGAGGAATAAACCAGAGTCACAGAAACATCCCAGCACAGCCATCCTGTGCTCCCTGCTGTGCACCACAGGCACAGTTGCAGATGATCAGTAGCAATTCCAGGATCCAGATAGGACCAGGGCCACACTTTACATGCAGAATGAAAAAACAGCTTCTTTTTCAAAGGCCCTCTGACTTATTGAACGCTGAGAGAAAAAGAATAGAGGAATAAACCAGAGAAATCTCAGGGCCGGACAGAAAGTGAGTGTCTGAGAAAGGGAGATAGTAAAAACAGATGGATAATATTTCTTCTGGTGAATACATGCACCTAAACCCCAGCAGGAGCAATACAAGGATATGGATTTGTGTGTGCAGCCCTGCCCACCAGAAAGGTCCATACCATATTAATTATGTCTGCAGTGCCATTAGCTAGATGCTGCAGAGCAAATAATGAAATCACTTCACAAAAGCAACAAAAACAACTGGCCAGCTCTTGCTGTGGTTAATTCAGACTGGGTCTGTGTTTCTTATGTGTTATTATTCAGTTTTAACTTATTCCTTTACTTCTAATGTCTGACCAGGCAAAGCAGACATAACGCTCTCCTCCATATACAAGCTCTAATCTGTTTCTGTTCCCTTAACAACAAGGGTCAGCGTGGACAGTGGTTAGGAGAGCAGCAAAAATCAGTGTGATGGGTGCTAGTGAATGGCCTGCTCTTCCATGAATGCTTTGCTGCCTAAAGCTTAAGAAGTCACATGGGGTGTTTAAAGAGAGGAGAAAATGTCATTAATTGGCAAAGCCTTTGGAGCCTAGGGCTTTCATCCAGCTGTTACACTGAGGTGAACTGAAGCCTCCAGGGTGTTTATAGATGGATGGACCTCACAATTTTCCTGCTGTAACGAACAAGTTAGGTAAATATGCATAAATATGGCGAAAGGGAAGGACATCTTTGCCACACACAGTGCAAAAATCTTCAGTTTTGCCTCCCTGGCAAGACCAGTTGTCTTGATCTTTAATATTTTCATGTTCTTTAATCAACTTGGTGGTGTTAAATCCAAACTAGCTCAATTCATAGGTGGGATTTCTGCAAAGGCATCCCTTAAATGGGTCTGCTACTACTCACACCGTACTCACTCTTTAAATCCCTTTGGGAAAAGAAGACTGAGTCTGCACTCTAGAAGCAGAAGACGGAGATTTCATCTTAACTTCAACTAGAAATCATTGCAATGACCTTGGAGGAGTCAATTACTTTCTGACACCTGTCACATAGGGAAGAAGGAGCCTTACGTTCCTGCATGGGAGACCATAAGGGCTGGAGCTAGCTATTCTGATCAAGTTATTTGAAATTCTGGTTACAAAACAAGACAAAGCCATGGTTCTCTCTTATCCACACCTCTGTGAAACCCACCCATCCCATGGGGAGGTGTAATGCTGGGCTGACAGGAGGAGTCACAGCATGCCCATATCTGTAACTGCAGAGGTGTGTGTCTCTTGGCTTGCATTTCTCCACCTGAACATGGTATGCTCAGTATAAGTGCTCGTTAGAAGCTTTCACACGTGCCAGGAAGCTACCTTGGTTTGATGCCATGGAATAGACACTTTCATTCTCTGAGTGTTGGGGCCTGACCAAGGACAGCAGCAAACATTTACGAGCACAGGTGTTACTGGCAGGTGTTTTGTTTCTGAGGAAGCTGCCTTCTGGCTGAGCTGCTGCCAGCCCATCTATCCGCCTACCCCATTGCCACACAACCTCACCTCCCCCAGGGACTGTCAGGCAGGCCTATTTGCAAACAGCAGGCACAGGCAATGAACACATCAGGCAATTAAATGGCAGATCAATTCGACTTAGCTTCTCTTGGGAAAGCAGCCCTTGGGAGACGGAAGAATGAAGCAGCAGGAGACAACGGCAAAGAGAAAAATTGAGAGGTACAGGAGAGAAGGAGGAGAGCAGAAGAGTAAAGATGGAAACACAGCAGGCAGAAAGCTCTATGCACAATGTGGTGTGAAACCACAACTGCAGGGGAAGGAAGCATTCAGGATAAAAAGGCCATGGCCTACTATGGGCAGCATGAGAAAGACACCACTGTGGGGAAGACATGGGAAAGAGATAGCATGTCTAAGGGAAGGTAAGATCAGGATAGAGTGTGATAATGAATATTGCAACTGTAGAGAATGGCCTCAAATCTCAAGCACAATGAGTACCCTATAGATGTTTATGTACCTGCAAAAATGTAAGCTTTATAAATTTGGAACCATCAGCAAAAAATATATTTGTAATATCCTATTCACTTTATTTAAACTGTTGAAGAATCACTGGATACTGACAGAGGACTTCCCTCCCCGAGGTATGCCATGAACCCAGGAGCTTTCTGAAAAACAGACAGTAGAACTGACAAGCAGAAGGAAAGGAAATTAAACAGGCTGGTATCACTCCAGCCAGCTGAGTGGAATACAAGAGCAAAAACCAACATGAACTCATAATTAGTTTTCAGGTTCTATCTTTAATAACCTGAGACACTGGTAGTACTAACCCACTTAGGAATGCTAGTCGCAGGACTTGAAGAGTCATGAGTAAGGTACCAAAAATCTGAGAGGCTTTTAACTGAAAAAAATCAAATTATTCTTGTTTATTTTCTTTAAAACAAATAAGCAATAAACCCCTGTGCTTTACATTTTCAATTTTCTTGTCTTCAACAGAGGCACTAAAAATGTTATGGCTTTAAAACACAGATGAACTTCACAATTATAACCTGACTTTGGGAAAGGCAGAACACTATAGTTAGGGGACCCAGCAAAAGTTTGAGAGTCTGCAACACAAAAGGAACTTTCACTGTATGACCTTCATCCTGTCAGACTCCCCTGCAAAAGAAGTGGCCTCTAGCAGTATATCTCTCTTTGCACTTCCCTCTCACCTGGCAACAGCGCAAATATCTCTCTCCCTGCTCCCAAAGCCACTGCTGCCTGCTCTGCAGGACTCTGCCCCATCCTAGGGGTGCACTTCTCACATTCCATTTACAGCATGGCAGGAGCCAGCCACAGGAGGGACATCTAAATGTCAGGTCTTGAAGCTGCTGTGCCAAAGGACAAACGAAAATATCTCACAGTGACTCTAGGGAAGCCATGTCTTCCCAGTTTTTTGGCTAAGACCCTGTAGTATCATGCTATGCTCTTACAAATTCCTTTCTTGCATGGCTTCCATCCAAGCCTATTGAGGCTATTTACATACACCCACCATATTTACAAGAGTGTTGTGAAGAAGCAAAAGACAAAACCAAACCAAATCATGCAATGAGTCAGTAGCAGAAATGCTGATAAACTCAGTCTCCTTGCTGCCTGATTGTTAGGTAGATAACGCTACCTTTCTTCTGCCTCCTTCAACTGTCCTGTGACAGATTTTGAAGAACAAGTCCATGAAGAGTTAATGTTCCAGTGTCTGCTTAGGCAGAAGAGCCAAGAACATTGAATCCAACATTAGGGATGGCCAGGTAATAGGTAACCAGTTGGGAAGCCCTAGGCCTGATGGCTTCACACCCCAAGGCCAGCACATTAGAAATGCCATTTTTTCTACCACCTTTGATTTCTCTCTTTGCAGGAAAAGAGTGAAATTGCTGAGTCTGAGAACGTCCAGCATCAGATTGTTCTACCAGGTGGAATCTGACCATACTGTTCATTTAATTTTCTTCTTCTATTTCCTAAACCTTGATCCCTCTCCCTCTCACAGTCCAGCTCCAAAATTTCCACTGTACCTTCAGTGGTGACAAAGTTCTTTAGTCCAATACAGTCCTGACTGTCGTGGTTTAACCCCAGCCA
>NW_008664478.1:0-747 GCF_000695815.1 Acanthisitta chloris | reverse complement strand
TTCCCACATTCCCATGTGTTATTCCCGCGTGTTACTCCTGTGTGTTATTCCCGTGGGAATTCCCATGTGGAATTCCCACATTCCCATGTGTTATTCCCCTCTGGATCCCCAGGGGCCTCTCCAATCCCGAATTCCCTCCCCCATCCATCAGGAATTCCTGTATCCCAAATTCCCTCCTGGATCCACAGGAACCTTCCCCATCCCAAATTCCCTCCCACATCCATAGGGAATTCCCCCATCCCAAATTCCCTCTGGATCCCCAGGGACCTCTCCAATCCTGAATTCCCTCCCACACCCGTGCGGAATTCCCGTGTCCCACATTCCCGTGTCCTGCATTCCCGTGTGTTATTCCCGTGTCACACATTCCTGTGAGGAATTCCCACATTCCCGCGCGGAATTCCCGTGTTTCGTGTGGAATTCTCGCGTCCCCGTGTGGAATTCCAGTGGGAATTCCCACATTCCCATGTGTTATTCCCACATTCCCGTGTGTTATTCCCATGTGTTATTCCCGTGTCCCGTGTGTTATTCCCGTGTTCCGTGTGTTATTCCCATGGGAATTCCGGTGTGAATTCCCATATCCATGTGTTATTCCCATGTGTTATTCCCGTGTGTTATTCCTGTGTTCAGTGTGTTATTCCCGTGGGAATTCCGGTGTGGATTCCCAGATTCGTGTGTTATTCTCGTGTGTAATTCCGGTGTGAATTCTGTGTGGATTCCCGTATCCCGTGTGTTATTCCCGTGTGTTAT
>NW_008664477.1:743-1087 GCF_000695815.1 Acanthisitta chloris | reverse complement strand
TGGGGGTCCCAGGTGAGATTTTGGGGGGTCCCAGATAATTTTTGGGGTCCCTAATTCTTTTGGGGTCTCCCAGGTGAGATTTGGTGGTCCCAGGTGATATTTTGGGGTCTCTAATTTTCATTTTTTCCCAATTTTCAGAGGATTTGGGGGAAGTTTCTCGTTCGTCTCTTCGGGAATTGCTGAGGGAACATCGAAGGCTTCACTTGCTGCAGCTGCAGCTGCACGAGAAGCACCACAGGGTGGCGCTAGAGGTACCTGGGCACACCTGCGGGCACCGGGGCACACCTGGGCACACCTGAGAGACACCTGACATACACCTGGGCACACCTGAGAGACTCACGGGG
>NW_008664477.1:0-498 GCF_000695815.1 Acanthisitta chloris | reverse complement strand
GGGGGGCACCTGGGCACACCTGAGAGACACTTGATATACACCTGGGCACACCTGAGAGACACCTGGGGGCACCTGGGCACACCTGACATACACCTGGGGGCACTTGGGCACACCTGAGGGACTCCTGGGGGCACCTGGGCACAGTTGGGCACACCTGAGAGACACCTGAGATACACCTGGGCACACCTGAGATGCACTTGGGCACACCTGAGAGACTCCTGGGGGCACCTGGGCACACCTGAGAGACACCTGAGATACACCTGGGCACACCTGAGATGCACTTGGGCACACCTGAGAGACTCCTGGGGGCACCTGGGCACACCTGAGAGACACTTGATATACACCTGGGCACACCTGAGAGACACCTGGGGGCACCTGGGCACACCTGGGGGCACCTGAGATACACCTGGGTACAGCTGAGATACATCTGCGACATATGTGGGCACACCTGGGTCACCTGAGATACACCTAGGCACACCTGGGGGCACCTGAGATACA
>NW_008664476.1:2708-15926 GCF_000695815.1 Acanthisitta chloris | reverse complement strand
GCTCACCCCCAGCCCAGCCTGTGCCTCGCACTGCCCTGCGCCAGCCTCGCCGTGGTGCTGAGGAATGGGCTCCTTACCTTCTGCTGCTATGGTTTAAGGCCAGGAGTAAAAATGCCAATCAGTTTTTGCTGATATTGCTGCCTAAAAATACAGGGAAATAAGTAAAAAAGATATAAATGAAACTGTAATAATCTTTAAATAAGTGACCTGAAGTTACTAACTAAAAGAACATGTCCTACCTTCATTTTTTTTTTGACAAGGCATATTTCGTCTAAGAAAGTGATTGTTTCCACATGTCTTCCTTGCCCTAGTGCTGGTTTGCAGTCAATGCTGTGATGTCATGGTTCAAACTTGCCATCTCAAGTTCACATTTGACTCGGCCGGTGTGGCCTGGAACCCTTTCCAGTGCCACCTCAGCAGAGCTGCCCCAAGTACTGGAGCTGCTTTACTGAGCAGTGAAAAAAAACAAGGTAAACACCAGAGTGAGGGACAAAACACCCACCCACCACTACTTCAATGTTCTAGAGCTGTCTAAAAGCATCATCCCCATTCGCACCAGGTCCGTGGGCACAGCCCCAGCAGAGCTGGGCCCGGGGGTACCTGTCCATGAGGTGCTCACTCTGCCCCGCCGAGAAGATGTGCTCAGTGGATACAGGGCAAAAACAAGAACCTGAATGGATAATTCAAGGATACTCTGGACTTAAAGGTAACTCAATGTATGAAAGTAATAAATAAAACACTTTTTTTTTTGTAAGAATGGCTACATCAAGCTGAGTGAAGCAAAAGGCTGGAGAAGATGCAGTCAACAATTCTCACCTCTTTCAAACAACATGGAAGATACAGTGAGTGTTCCACCCTACGTGCTTATTTTTGTTCGTTTACTTTACAGAAATGTTTATGGCATGAAGTACTGTATAAGAAATGTGCATACACAAATACGTGACAATTATACGTTAAGTTCTTTACAATATTAAATGTATAATATACAATTCTACAGATATCTTACATACAAAGGTGAATGTTGTGCCACATATTCAAACATGGCAATGCCTAGCAACTTTAGAATGTCGTACAAGTATAAAACCACAAAATAAAATAACTTTACAACTCTTAAAGTAGACAGATTTGCTCAACTGTTCTGCTAAGGTAGCAGGCCAAGCGGCCACGGTTGCCAGAAGAGACTTCCGAGTTGGGTGACCAAGGTGAGAAAACCTGCAGAGGTCTGATTTTCCGTGGACAGGTAGCCAGCCCTTTTCCAAAAATCAGACCTCGGACAGTCAGTACAGCTCATCGCTTTTGAAAATATTACTCTTTGAAATTTGGCCTGATGGTAGTCAATTGGCATTAAAGAGTTGCTGACCACTTCGCACTCTGTCCCTCGTTCTGTATGGCCATTTATGCATCTAAAGAGAGTTTAATTAAAATTCAGCACCTACAACAGTATTCTATAAATTAATGTGGGAGAAACTAACTCACGCTTAACAAGGAGTTCGCTTTGAGGAGCCAATCGTGCTGAACAGCAGCACCAGGACTGAGCACTCGCAGACACGGCGCTGCCTGCCGAGCTGGGGGGCCCTGGGGACCCTCCTGCACCCCCTGGCTCAGACAACTGTCGGAGTAGGAACTTAGGGACTAAAGGGACTAAAGACTCTCACCCAGAGGCAGCCGCGGCACGGTGCGAACAGCTCTTCGCAAGAATTCCGGACCCGTGAAGAGTAGGCTTGTCCAAAATCCTCCAACTTCCCTCCTACATGTGGGCTTCTAACATGACTGGTAAATGACTAACAAGGGGTGGCAGAGCTTGCCTAGCAGAACCACACTTCTTTGATGATGCAAAACTTAACAGTTTCTGTGTCAAAACAAGACAGGCTTTAAGAGAGCTACAGCTTCACGTGGGGTATGCGACCCTTGGGTGATGGCGGATGGCATTTTCTTTTGTGCTTCCAGATCCCTTCTGTTGCAAACATTGCCATAATCAGCCTTCTCTAATTTTTTGTCACCTTTTTTTGTTTGGTCTGCGTGGGGTTTTTAGTACTGAGCACCAGTTGACTATAAATCAGTCCTTTTCTGTTCTGGATCCTGTCCACAGAGAGAGACTTGGGTTGAAAACGTAGTATAAAAATAAGCCATTTGCCAGTGTGAGTACAATCACAGAGGTGTTCCGTGGTGTCTGGAGGCGTAGAGCACGTCCGACAGGGAGGAGGTGTGGCAGCCAGGGAAGGTCACAGCGCTGGGCTATCCTTGGGAAGGCTCCTGCCGAGCCACCCGCTGCTCTGGTCGCTCCTGCTGCACACGTGCAGTCCAGGGCTTAGGGAGCTCTGCCTGTTCACACCACTCCGTGCGGCCCAGAGTCCATCCCTGGGCCTGCCATGCCCAGCGTGCTCGGGGACTGCGCCGCCCGTTTTCAGACGCATCTCACGGCTGGCTGTGTGACAGGTAGTTTCAGAATACCACTAATTG
Organism: Acanthisitta chloris; assembly: GCF_000695815.1. NCBI lineage: Eukaryota > Metazoa > Chordata > Aves > Passeriformes > Acanthisittidae > Acanthisitta > Acanthisitta chloris. The sequence goes on along the minus strand of NW_008664476.1, from coordinate 13,466 downwards.
GCAACATAAAGTCAAATTCTGTTTGCTAATACTGTTTTGCAAATCCTTAGTGTTTCACATAAGGGGCTATTAAACACTTCTACGGTTACAAAGGGGCACGGGGAGGGTCTAGTCCAGGGGCTCCTGTTTTATTCTGATCGTCGGGGTGGGTTGTGGTCGTCTGTCCTCGCGACACAGCACGTATTCACTGAACTGAGAGGAATCCACCCCACCACCGCAGGACGCTGCCACGGTAAATCCCTTCTGAAATAATCTTTCAAGCACCTGCAACGTGGGGGGGAAAATCAGGTTAATATTTAGCGGATTTCAGTGATAAAAGCATTCGGAAGCACCGGATCTAAATGATGGATTTAGTCTTTCAAGTCCTTGTTGAATGAATATTACTCAGCTATAATTCTATAACTTATTGTTAAATGACTATACTGTGATTAAAGTCTCGCTCTCAGCAAACCTCTGTAGAAAACAAAAATTAATCAAAGAAATAAGCACACTGCAGAGCAGCTCAGTGCATTACACAGTAAAATACTGGACTGTGGTGATATTGATGCTATCTCTTACCGCTTATAGAAAGCAACATCAGGTTTAAGTTGTAATAAAAAGTGCCCATTACTCATTAGCAATACGAACAGTCTTACAGAGAGGGGCTGAGCAGCTCTTCCTTGGCAGATGGAAATGTTTTGGAGCCCGAGTGACACCTCCACTAGGCTCTTGGCGGCCACCGTCCCTCGCTGAAGGGAGCACGGCTGCGCGGAGCGGCAGGGCTGGACGCAGAGCCAACACGTGCACCACAGGGACACGCTCTGGCCCAAGAAAGAGGTTCATTTGTACTGCCCAAATATGTATTTTCTTTCTCTTCCTAAAGAAAAGTTGGTGCAATTTAGATGCATGAATTTAAGAAACCCAGAGGCCACTTTAATTTCTGCGACCGTCACGCAGCACATTTCCCCGGGCTATGCTGATCTGGGCCATGGGCAGTGTTCACATGCAGGAGGGCGTTGATGCAGAGCTGCCCTGCGGAGCAGGACACACAGACTCCTGCCAGGGTCAGCCGGGTGAGAGCTCTGCGGCAGCACCCCGGGGAGATGCTGTGCTGCCTCCTCCCAGCGGAGCACCCCGGGGCAGCAGCCTGCAGGAAGGGCTCCTGTGTGTCTCTCCACTGATGAATCCTGCCCAGCAGAGCAGCCCGTGCTGGCTCTGCCTCGCCCCAGGCTGCAGTAGGTGGGCACAGGTTTGCCACACCTGATGACCTCGGTGCCACCACCCCCACGTGCCACCCACAGCGACAGGGAGCGAGGCACTCCAACAGCTGTGCACCCAACCTAGGGCAACGGACCCACCTTCAGACAGAGTCAGCCCATAACCTCCACAGGCTCAGGTCGTGGCAGGCACTGACCTTCCCTTTCAGCCGTGCCTGCCCCGTGAGCAGTTACAGCGACCTGGTGCACTCCACGTCCTCCCTCACACACCACGGGAGCCCACAGGGCATTGCTCACTGCATCTTTTGCCTGAATGTTGGCTTTGCTTTCTCCAGAAACCTCAATTCAGAGGGACAACTGTGTCCAGGGTGGTGCTGTAGTGCAACACAACCCACGGCAGCAGCATTTGCTGGTTTTAAGCCTTTCGGTCCCTCCCTGGAGGCTGTTACCATCTGCCTCTAATCCAGAGTTCTGCTCCCCTGGCTGCTGAGGACAGGCAGAGGAAAGAGGCTGCTCCAGCACAGCTCTGCCGAAGCCGAGCAGAGTCTGCTGGCGATCACCTTGCCTGAGGCACTCTGCCTGGCCTCGGGACACAGGAATTTAACCTTCTCAAAGTCACATCTGCCAAATCTCCCTGACTTTTGCCCTGATTTTTACATACACTGTAAGAAAGTTGTAGAACAGAAAGATCAAAAAAGCACACCAGACTATGGAAGAAAAATGAACCCAGAGAGATGAAAAGAGGGGGCAGGAGAGTGGGTCATCAAAATATACTTAGAAGACAGAAAGTTTTCAGCTCTCTTACTTGTCCAGGCTGTATGTGGCCTGTAGGACAGAACCGGGTGCAGACTTTAGCACGTGTTCCTCCTCAGAGAGGAAGGCAGGAGGAGTTTGGGACGGAAGGAGGCTGCGGTTTCACAGGCTGGAGTCTATTTTGACCGTATTATGTATCACTGCTCCTAGCCCTGGCAAGGATGAAGAGGAGAGGCAACCCAGCCATGGAAAAGGAGGCTTCTCCCACTGAACTGCCTAGTGGAACAGAGGATTGACAGGTAAGATTTCAGAGAGAGAGATGGGACTTCAAAATCCTCACTAAAAACTCTAAAAAATCAATTTGCTTGTAAGACAAAACAATCACGGGGTGCCCTTGGCTTGCCTCAGACCAAAGCCATGGAAGGCTGTGTGTTCACATGGGATTCCTCCTCACTGAGCCTACTCTCTGCCAACACCAGTCCAGGTAGACATTACACCTCAGAGCAGCGCGTGCGGAACAAAGGGACTCAGCTCTGCTCGAAGGACGAAACTGCAGGCTACAACCTAGTGCTAAAAACCTCGGGATCATCAGTTTTCTCAGCAAGAAACAAAACAGGCCAAATCCTGTAAGCAAGGCAGAGAACCTTTAAATATTACAGAGTTTTAAGTGTCGTTTGGATGAGGCTGAGCTCAGGTCTAAGGACAAAGGCTCCTCCAGTGCTTCCGTACGCACCAGTGTGTGCACCAGACTGACCTGCACTTTGAACACACACAGGTTTCAATCCCACTCAGAGACTTTGGCTCTATGCATGGCACTCCTGAAAGTAAGACATGGACAAAGGGCAAGCAGTAACTGTCTTGGAATCTAATCAGAGTTGCCTTCCTGAAAATCTCCAAAGAGAATGAGCCACAAAGTGAGTATCAGCTATGACTTTCCTGTGTACAGCGACACACACAGAGTATTAAATTGAGGATTTGTGCTAGGATACACTGTATTCCAATATTCCAAGCACATCTGATTTTGTTGGAAGGTTTTCCAAATGGAAACATGATCCTTTCACTCACTGCATTTCATTTAAGTAATTCTTAATTACAAAGACTCACTGTTCAACATACACAAGTATCACAGAGTTTTCTCTAAGGTAAACTCATGATTCTCACCAGGATTTGTTGCAGAGTTAAAAAACACCCTCTGTAATTATATATAGTTACAAATGGATGTGAAATTAAGCATCACTGTAGTTTTTTTCCTGCCATTCCCTATTCAGTGTTGTGCATAGTTCTTGATACAAAGCATTTAATGAAAAAAATTTCCAAATATCAAAAAAAAAGTATAAATACTGCAATTGTGCTATCAAATACATTCAGCAGGGCCCAGGGAGAAAGAAGTGATGTATCTCAGCCAACAGCAGAGAGGCTTCCTATGCTGCTCTCTGGGACTCTTAGGAAACAATTCTGCTCTTCCAACCACCTCCCTTAAGTCTGTGCGTTTGCCTCACTGCACGTCCAACTTCTGACTTCACACTGTTTTGCCAAAAAGATCCTAGGAAGGGGGAGGGCAGTGCCTGTGCACTGACCAGAGCCCATCAGAGACAATGATAATTAGCCCTTGCTCTGCGAAATGCATCATTTTCCAGAAAGCGTTTGAAAACACTTTCTATTAATTATATAGTAAAATGTCATTTAGTAAAATGATGTAATTTAAAACTCTTACTTGTACTGCAGACTCTCTGACAGAAATTCTTTCCACAATATGAACTCATGAAGAGATTCTTTGATTCTGTCTGAATTTTGACTGAATTCAAAACACATTCAAATAATGAGAGTAATTAGCATTCTGCTTTTCCTGCAAGCACACATATCCTAGGAGTGACCCCTCTCTGGACACAGGAGAGCCGAGTGCTGAGCCACGTGGACCTCCAGCTCCCCGGGCCGAGCTGCTCCGTGGTCACAGTGCCTTGTACTGTTCCAGTTACTCTAACTCCTTGTGTGCACCTCCCTGGACCACAAACGCTCCTCCCTACCCACCTACCCGAGCCAAGCTGCCCCTGTGCCCCCGCGCTGTGCCACCCCCCAGGCCTGGGGCAGCCCCTGCACCTCCAGCTGGGAGCTACCCCTGCCAAACCACCAGGCACCAGCCTGGCACAGCTGGACCAAACACACCGCCTGGAACCAGAGAGCACCCCAACCCGCTGGGAGAGCTGCCCCATGCAGGGAGGTGTCGCTGCCAATGCAGGTTGTTACAGCTCCAGCCACCTTCACACGCGGAGCTCACTGCAGGGCTCCCGAAAATGCTGTCAGCTTGGGAGCTGTAAGAACCACACAGGTGAGCGAGGCCTCTGGGTTCTCGCCCTCCCCCTCCCTCCCCCCCAGTCTGGCCTGCCTGCTCCGTGGGCCAACTCTTCCACAGGTATTTGCCCACAGGGAGCTTATCAAGACCACTAAGGCATCTCCCACAGCCCAGTTCACATCTGCAGCCACAGCCCAGCTGCAGGGGACAGTAACTTGGGAGACAGTCCCCCACAGGCTGAGTTCCCTTTCCATAACACGAGCGTTTGCAGCACATTCCCAAGGCACACGTGAAAACCAAGAGCTCTGTTTTGCCCTTGTTAATTGAGGCACAAGTCACTGGCAGCATCACCCCGTTGCTCCCCACAGCCCAGGACAGCCACACCACCGAGCGAGGTGACCTGGGACACGGCAGTGCTGCCTAAGCACAGGCCCCGCATTTATTTCTGCTTTTCTCTCTGTCCAGTTATCTTCTTTTGTTTCACATGTTTAATTTTAAACCTAATGTCAAAACTCTGAGTATAAAATGAAATACATTTTGTTTAAAATACTCTGGGCAATTTTTATAGAACATCCTTTTGAAAAAAAAAAAGTGCAGAGATCAATTTTTTTAAGTCCATCCCGCAGGCACCATCATTTAATTATGAGTGAGACATAAATTATGCATTTACACATTGTTGCATTTTCTATAAAATGGTGTGGAGATTTTTTTTTGTAGTTTTTGGAACTCTCTCTTTCTTCCTGGAGGCACTTTGGAGGAAAAAAAAAAACTGCTGAAGGCTATACATTGATGAAAAAATTAGCATTTATCAGTATAACACCATTATGAGACCAGCATGGCACTAACATACACAAAATCTAAATCTATTTTTCTGCTTAGACCTAGGAAAACCTGAAAGACTGTGATCTCACCAGGCAGAAAATGTCTCCTTGCAGTTTAAGCACTGAAGGTAATTGGGCAGAAGCAAATAATTTGCATATAATTGGACAAGCAATAATAACCCCAGCCCAGCAGGGCGAGGAGGCAGCACGGAGGGGCCGTTACCTGCACCGAGTTCAGGCGGCAGTATCCGTTCAGCGGGAAGCGGATGACGTGGGTCGGGTCCTGGTTCCAGCCCGCGTTCACCGAGTTGCACATGACGTCCCCAGTCTCCGGGAAGATCTCTTCTATCAAAGCTTTCTCCCCACTCAGTGCAATCCTCTCCCCCAGATCTGGAGTCACTCTTACGACCAAGCAGTCGCAAGGCTGGAAATGTTTCCTTTGTTCTTTCTCCTGTTTCCATCGCTCCAGTTCCTTAATCATTGGCTGCAGCTGGTAATACTTTGCTTCTTCATATAAAAGATTAAAGTCCTGGGGAAAAAAAAAAGAAAAGAGGGAGAGAGAGAAACTAGAAATGCTTATAGTTCTCTTTTAAAAATGAGTATTGTTCCTGTTTGACCTACTTAGGCTTATGTATTGTCAGCAAGAGCACAAAGGCAACAGGTATCCACATACTTTGTCCTTGACTTACACCTACACAGAAAACCTCACAGTGCTAGTGCAGAACCTATTTGAGCTGACCATGAAGTTCCCACTGCACCGAATTACCCTTTCATTCGTTATCCCACAAGCTCAGTGCCAGGAGGCTTTACTTCTGGGTTAAGAAATCAAAATAGCTGGTTGCAATAAACAAAGCCTGCTGATGTAAGAGAAGATGTTCAGAGCCCTAATCTTCACTCACTCTTGGTCTCAGATACTCCTATCTTACAACGAGCTCAGGCCTCGCTGTCGCCTCGTGCACACATTACGAGATGGAGATGTCAGTTCAGCTTCACTTCTCACCTGTCTTTGCTAAGTCTGGAATTCAGCTACAGCAGCTCAGCTGCTCGCTGTGTTTCATGACTATTCATGTATTTAAAGTGTACTGTGGAGCCTGGTAAATTCTATAGAGGTAGTGTCCACCCTGCTGGCTGGGAGCTCAGCTGGGCACTCCAACAGCAGAAAAGAAACACTTCTTCCCTGCCACTTGTTCAGCTCATCACCTCACCTGGGCTTTGGGCAATTCAAATTCCCAATCTGATCCAATTCCCAGTTCACTGATTGAGATGTCTTCTGCACATCCTCATCAGATGCACATCCTTTCATCAGATTTCTGACAGATCTTCCCACCTCTGCTGAAATGTGTGTATGTGGAGGCAAAAGGTGCCAGCAGCCCCCAGACCCCAGGACGCTGCAGTGCCCCCCAGGCCAAGCCAGAGAAGAAAGAGAGGGGCAAGTCCCCAGCAGGCACTTTGCTTACACTGGCTCTGCCTCCTTCAGAAAGGAAGAGGAGCAACAGAGCACAGCACCAGCTCCTCCCAGCAAACACTGCTGTTCGCTCTCCTGGCCCTGACACCTCTTCACGGATGCAAACGCTGGAACAAAGGCCAGTTCTCCCCCAGTAAAATGAAACGCAAAATCACAAGAGCAAAATGACCGGAATAATTTGGACTGGAAAGAATGGCATGATAACAAGTAATCAAGAAACCGGCACCAAAATAATATAAAAAATAACGGGTGTGCTGCTGCCCCAAGACTCGGGGAAGATGGGGAATCAAAGGCCAGGGAACGTGCAGACAAAAAGGTGCAACTCTTCATAGCGGCTTGGAATTAACCTGCAAAATCTGCTGCTGCAGGGTATTACTGAAGCAAAGCACTTAGCTCTGTTCAAATTTGGCACCACAGACCCACCGCCGGTGGTGGAGGTGCTCCTTCACCCCAGGGCTGCCTGCAGCCTGGAGACTATGAATATTCACAGTGACAGCGGCAAGGTTATCGCCTTACAAAAGGGACATCCAATCCTTTACATCTCTTTGATGTCTGTTAAGGCTGGGACAATGCATACACTGCTCAGGGAGAAAAAAGGACTGGAGCAGGAGCAGAGAGGAAGAGGGATAAGAGCAAGAGGGAAGAAATGAGGGCAACAAACACACTCATGGGACATAGCTTGAAGATGAAAAACAACAGGAAGATTAAAGAAGGAATCACACAGAAAGCTGCAAACCACCAGCGCTGGGAACAGGCCAGGTAAAGAGGTGTGGAGACTGGCTGCACTACTGGGTCTCAGGTAAGGCAGCATCAGCCCCAAAGCCTCACACCCCAAGGAAGGTGTTCTCCCCCTTCCCCAAAATTAGCACTCTGATGAACCATTACTGCTTTTCTCTGTTCACTGGTGAAGCTCCCTGGATACTGAGCAGTGGATCAGTTTATACCTACAGGGATTAGTGGCCTAAATTAAGGAACATCCCCCGCCCCAAATTTTCTGAAATCCTCATGCAGCCCACCACCCAACTGTGCTCCCCACAGAGGTGTGTGCAGTGGCCTACCAGGCATTCACCTGGCATCTGCTGGTGCCACGGGTCTCTTTTTCAAGCAAAAGGAAACACGTAATGCTAAGGAAGACTGTCATGCTGCAGAGTGAACAGGAGTACCCAGTGCTTACTGAAGACAATGGAAAGTCATCTGCTGTTCTCAGTAGGTTCTGAGAAACTAGCTTTAAAGAATCTGGGATTATGGTCACTATAAAATAAGGTATTCTTTGTAAGGTCAATCAAGTGAATACGTGTTAAGAAAACTCAACAGTAAAACCTAGAAGAGATGGTGCAGCAACAGAAAAACCCGTCCTTCGTTTTCCAAGGCCGAGCAGTACAGAGCTCCTGAGGCTGGGTGCAAAGCCCATTACATTCATGAGAGTCTTCGGCTGCCTTTGCTGGGCTTTGGACTAGCCTGACAGTATCCTGAATCACAGGAGTTCAACGGTAAAGCACCCCAGGCCAAAACAGTAATCCCATAAACCAAACAAAACCAGGATCACACTACCCCTACCTCCCCCACAGCCCTTACCCACCACACCAAATGCAGCTCAAATGACTCCTGCTAGCTGTCATTTGCCCTAAAATAAACAGGATAAATTTTATATTCTGATAGCATTTTGCGAGAAGACAACCTGCTTTCAAATGAACTTCCACTACTGTTCCCAGATGATACAGCCACGCCTCGGGTGGCTGTATGGAAACTGGGGCTGTGCTGGAGCATCACATGCTCTGTGGGACAAGGTGGGCACCTGATCACAGAACAGTCAGTGCTGGGACTCACAAGGATCACTGAGTCCAACTTCACTCGGAAGCGCCCGGGTTAAGCCACAGTGTTTGGGTTAGTTTCTACAGTAAGACTGATCCCTGTATCTAGTCCACACTTGGGGTTAGCACCAATATGCTGGAAAAGATTGTGCACCTGGAAGAAAGGGTCTGTAAGAGATGCTGGGAACTGAGTTGTGCTGGTGTGAAGAGGCAACCTGCACGTGTGGCATTAGGGTGTCTGGGCACCTATTGTCAGGCAGTGGCAATAAAGGGGATTTGTTGTGCTGTAACAAGTAGGGGGGATAAAACAGTGTCCTCTGCTAGGCAAGAGAAACACAGGCTGCCCTGCCCTGCTCCTCTTACAGGACATCTGGTGTTCCTGCACCAGGGGACCGGGGCGTCGCTAGGGAGTCTGACAGTGCGTTTAGGGAGGGAAGATTTTGCAAATCCAGGAACAAAGAATGAGTGGCTCAAGGCATGGAGGGCTGATTCTCTAAAGCCTGTGCTTGAGCAGGGTCATGGACCCAACACACTAAAGTCCACAATCTTTTCCTTCAGGTCTTACACATCATTCAGAGTATCGTGTCTGTGGCCAGACTGGACACAATGCCCAGCTCTGGACTATCTGCAAAGATGCCCAGATAATATTTCCACCCTTCCACTGTAGATATAAAATCCTACCCTGATGATTTGCAGAAGTTAAATATGAAATATGAAGTAGAAGAATTCAACCCATAAGGGACCTCACCAGTGAGGTGCCACAGGAACTGCAAGGAAACCTTTCCATGCCGTTAGCATTGGTAAGTCACCAAAGGCAGATGAGACATGAATCTTTCTGGGCCTATCCCAGAGGCACATTTCACTGAAACAGGCCCAGGATGCTCCAACAGCACAGTGCACAGAGGTTCACTGACACTCAGCCGTGCAGCAGCCTGGCACAGCTTGTCCCACTGCACACCCTCTCAGCCTGCAGCCCTGCTGAGCAGCAGGCAGCATCCCACAGCAGGTTTTGTACAGCATCCAAGGGTTCTTTGTCCTGCAGGACAAACGCGTCTCCCATTCCTTTCAAGGATTATTTCCCTGCCTTCCCAGATTCCTAACAGCAGTGTACCTTGTGGCAACACAGCCCAGTCAAGCACTGTCTAGCGCAGCTAATGAAGCCAGCTGAGGAAAATCGCTTTACTCCAAAGGTGATTCCCAACAATAACAGTCCCTGCTTATGAGCAGGGTGCTCTTTGCTAGACTGGAAGGGGAGATGGACTGTACAGCCTCTAATCTTTCTGCAAAGTACCCCAAAATGCCTTCAGAGCTACCAAAGATGCAGCCTTTTGCCTTTCACAAAACAATTTTCTGCTTATGGTTTGGTAGAGAAGCCTTTTTTCTGTCGGATTTCGCATTGGCTGTCGTCTGTGGTCACCTCTGACAAGGGTGGCATCTTCCTGGGGAGGAGACAGGAGGTGTGACCACAAGGCCAGTTGTGCTGCAGTCTCGGGGTCAGTGCCAGTGGGTCAGTGCAGATCTGCTAACTACAGGCAGAGACAGCCACAGACACTGAAACACCATGTCTCCTGTGAACCTGATGCTGTTCTCCCAGTACCAAATAGATCCTTTACTTTTGTACCTAATGTTGGCTCCTGAACAGGCTGAAATGGCTCTTTTTGCCCATTTTTCACTTGTTATTGTTTATTGTATAAAATAACAAACTGTCATCCTGACTCGGTGTTTCTTCCTATTTTATTGCTGTGAAGATCTAATTCCTGGCTACGAGAGAAAGTTGCTCACTTCTACAGTGACAACTGTGCCATTTGCTAAGGTCAGTTTGAGAACACCTAAAATTAGATGCAAGCACACTAATTTTGTAACTGCATTAATAAATTAGCATGGTGGCCTTGTTACTCTGGTGCTACAGGTGACCCTCGTAATCCATATAAAACTCAGACGTCCTGTGCATTTGTGTTCTTCCTCTCTTTATGATGGAGTCACTAACACTTTGCCTATGTCCATTTTTGTCCAATGCTCTCTAAGCAGGGAGTGAGTCGCAAACGAGTGGGTGCAGTGGGTCCTGGTTTTGCATGAAGTTAGCTATTGGCAGTGGAGGGGACACACGCTGCTCACAAATGTCCTGGGGAAACACCTCTGATGGCAGAGGGAGCTGCAGCAGAGAATAGCTGGGCAGCAGTGCCAGCCTCACCCAGCAGTGTGGCAGGCTCGGGGTGCTGGCTCCACGCTCTGCTCGAGGGCAACAGCTGCCCAAGGTGCTGTGGTGCCTGAGCACCACACTGGCCTGGTGCAGGGAGAGGAGCTGTGAGCAGCTCTGCGTGCTTGTCCCCCTCACTCAGCACAGGCTCTGCCAACAGAGCAGCCCAACAACCGCAGAAGCTTCCTCCACACACTTCAGGTGGCTCCAAATCCCCCAAACCCA
>NW_008664476.1:1901-2682 GCF_000695815.1 Acanthisitta chloris | reverse complement strand
AGACCTGGGAGATACTAAACACTTCCAAATTCTGGCTAAGTAGTAGCTGGAAGTGTAATTAATATTCACTGTAAACACACCACTCAGACTCAGTAATAAAGGATCACTAGCCTCGGAACACATACCCCACTCACTCCTCTGCGTTTCAGTCAGTGTTAACTTAGTCTGAAAGCAACACTGAAACAGCAAACACAATAACGCTGCTGTGGTACTAACATTCCAAACTTTCCAAAATAACCATCTGAGCAGCAATTCAAGTTGAAAAGCAACTTGGCTAAACCTTGAGGCTAATAAACTGCTTGATTAAATTAAGGGGTAAAAACTAATAAATATTCAAAACACTTGATAATGCTTTGTTTGACATAAAGAACATTTAATGCAAGTCTCACTGGAAAACCTGTCAGGTTTTATACCTTAAATAGAGTTTTGCATTTAGAAACACCGAGCGATTCCATTTGCTGCCTTTGATTATTGTCTTCTGTCACTTTAATCATGCTGACAAAATTACACGATTTCTGTGAAGTCAAATCCGTTTACAATGCAGTTTTAATATAGCTTTACAGCGCATTCTTCTATGCATTTTTATTTAGTTACTCCCTACCTAGCAATGCTTTGCTTTGTTCTTGAGCCCTCATTAGCCTGGGGTTTGCTCTAAAGCTCTCCCAGGGAGGAACTAAATAAAATACAGTTAACCCTATGCAAAGAGATGGTGTGGAACAACGGCCTGAGCCCGGCACGGTGCCGTCCCTCCCGCGCCTCTCCCAGCCCTCGCCGTGCAGAC
>NW_008664476.1:0-1863 GCF_000695815.1 Acanthisitta chloris | reverse complement strand
AATCCTGCTGGCTTTGCTCCCAAGCACCTCTGAAATCTGGATGCCAGTCGAGGCCATGACCAGCCCAAAGTGCATCTCTTCTACCCTCTCTTCTCACGTATCTTGCCCCACACACTGCTGCCAAAGCATCCCTCTGGCACCTGTACCACTTCACAACCCACAGGACTGGTCTGGTCTTTAGCTTCCCTGTGACCCACAGGCTCTCTCTCATTTCTCCATAGAGAGTTTTTTTGCATCTAGCCCTCAGAGCTCTGGCTCTCATGCCCCAGCCCTCAGGACAGCCTCCCCGACCTGCCTGCCGCTCGCCAGGAAAACCAGGACAGCCCTCCTGTGCTGGAGCTCCAAATTCATCCATGAGTGCCAAAACTTCTCCCTGCCTTGGCATGACATTTGTGCTCCCATCACCCCCGTGTACCCCTCAACATGAACTGTGAACCCTTCTGTGATGGGGTCCAACATGATTATCCTCATGACTCAGGCAAGAATGGCCAAGGAGCAGACTGCAGCACAAGTATCAGCTGTACTCCAAAGCTAGAGACACCACCACAACCACAACTCTGGACTGACTCAGTTACAGCTGGTCAAAAGATCTTGCCTACCCAGCACAACAAAGCGAAATCGCACGGAAGAGGGCAGGAGCCTTCCTTTCCAACAATGCCCTGCATCCTCTGAGCAGATCCCCATCTGCCATCCCAATTTATTCATCATTTCATCCTGCACTAAGTGCTTTTGTTGAATCTTGTCATCTACAGTTTGGACACTTTTGTCTTCTAATTTTCATCCATAAGGGTGACAATGTTGAAGTTTTGCAAGTGCAAAGCCAAGCAGAGCCTTTAAACAATCAGAGGCTGCAAAGCACCAACCAGCAACATTATGCCATAGAAAACATGTACTGCTCCTCCAAAATCCCTCAGTCACTTCATCTCCCAGTATTTTGACACTGATAAACTGTGAGCAGATTACTTTCTGAAATCAAAGTATCTGCATTGGTTATATCTAAGACAAATCCTCAGCCTTGTTTAAGGGTGTTTCTTTTTATACCAATAAGAAAAAGATTTATACAGTTCAAGTCCTCTAAGTATCAAATGTAAAACATTTCTTTCAGATTCTGAACGTTAAAACCTGGCAAGTGCTAGTTGCTTCTTAATTGCTGTTATACCCTGATAAATAAGGTCAAAATGTGAGAAAATACAATTAGTTTAGAAAAACTGATTTAGCCATAAGCTTCATTGTTTAACTTTTATGGTATCCATGACAACCATTGGTCCATTTATTAAATAACAGCATCCCTGGTGTAATACACGAGTACTAAAAATCCTAACAATAAACAGCAACATTTTGTTAAGTGTGTTTAGGTCAAGCACACAAACCAACCCACACCAAAACAACTGACAGAACGGGAGGAAGAAACAGACTGCAGACTATAGCTTTCCTTACCTTAAAGTCATCTGGGAGCAGTAGCTTAGACGTCCTTAGGAAGCTTAATATATATCTGAAAATTTCCCCATCTCGATCAATGAAATAATGTTGTTTCAAACTGTCCAAGACAATGGGCTCTGTGCCATTAAACAGACGACTTATTCTGCAAAAAAAGAAAAGAAAAAGGAATGGGCAAAAGAGACAAAATCACGTTGCAGCCTCGGGGCTTAAGAACATCCAGCCAATTTAGGTGCATCAATTCAACATGCATAAGGTAATGCAGTATCTTCATTTGGTGACGACAAGTACACAAAGAGAGATGCCTCGGGCACAGGCGTGTGCACGTGCAGACACACCAGCAGTGAGAGCCCTGCAGTGCCCCAGCTCCCGCCGCCCTCCCTCGGCCAGGCCCGTGGGCCCAGGAGGAACGTGCCCACGCAACGC
>NW_008664475.1:51420-80270 GCF_000695815.1 Acanthisitta chloris | reverse complement strand
CGCTCGCCTCCCTCCCCTGCGGGCAGGAGCGCGGGAGCGGCCCCGGCCCGGGAACCACCGCCGGGGGCTCTGCCCGGGGAGACACCTGTGCGAGCGACCGCGCTGGGTTTGGCTGTGACCTTTGCCGCCACAGTCGGTGTCAGCAGCATGCCCCTGCCCCGGGAGAAGCCTCGCTTGAGGGGCTCTTCTTCCTCCCCTCCCAGTTTTAGTTAGAAAAGGGCATTTTTCTGATGTCGTAAGGATCAAATCCTGCTGTTCATGTTTCCTGGGCTTGCTCCATGGAAACCCCGGGGAACCTGATGTGCCAAGTGTGAAGCTGAGCAAAAGTGCAGGGAAAGGATTTCTTCTCCTAACCTGCAGATCTCCATAAAGGATCATATGAGGCTGTGGGATCCCAGGGTAGAAGCCAAACCCAGATGTGCCTCCAGATTTCACAGATGGTTTTCTCTCCCTTTTCACAGGCCAGACCAAAACCTCAGCTCTGGATATTCCAGCTCTCAAGCATGTGAAACCTGGGGCCCATGCTGGTGCTGGGCTGTGCAGTTTTGCCCCTTTGAATCACAAGGCTATGTGGGATTGGCAAAAGAGTGAGGTGGAAAAAGCCTGCGTAGTATTTAATAAAAATTCAGCTACACGAAGTCAGGAAACCATCTCAATCTCAGCCTTATGCATTTCTCCTTACACATCTGTAACCATTTGAACACCCATCAAACATAACCTAAGACTGAAACAGATGCTGGTTACACTTGTCAGGATGATAAAAATTCAAGACACTTGAATTAGTGATAAGTTCTTTGTAAGAGGTGATGTGAAAACTGTCATGGAAACCCTATCACCAAGGGAGTATTGCTGGCATCTGTTGGGTAGTAGTCACTGCTTGATTGGTATTGTACTTGGAATGGATGATGCAACTCTTCCTGTAACCTTTTCAGAACTTTTTAGTACTATAGCATTTATTCTTAAATATATTTATGAACATACTGCCCAGATAAAAGGACAGTAGTGCTAATAAACAAGATCTACCTCTACATTTACACATTTTCAATGTAGGGTAGAGGGAAGGATTCTTCCTGACATGGACATGTTTGACCATGTCAGGGTAGCTATGTGTATGAGTATGGTATTCTCCATAGACAGGCTGAGGGAGTTGGGGCTGTTCAGCCTGGAGAAGAGAAGGCTGCATGGAGAACTCATAGCAACTTTTCAATATCTCAAGGACCTGCAGGGGAGCCAGAGAGGGACTCTTTGTTAGGAACTGCAGTGATAGGACTTGGGGTAACAGGTTCAAACTGAAGAAGGAGAAGTTTAGGTTAAATATTAGAAAAAAGTTTTTTTACTGTGGGGGTGGTGAGACACTGGCACAGGTTGCCCAGGGATGTGGTGGCTGCCCCAGCCCTGGCAGTGTTCAAGGCCAGGCTGGATGAGGCCTTGAGCAACCTGGTCTAGTGAGGAGGTGTCCCTGCCCATGGCAGAGGGGTTTGGGACTAGATGATCTGTAAGGTCCATTCCAACCTTTAAATTCTATTATTCTATGATATAGAGTCCAACTTCAAGTGTCAACCTTAATGCTATAGCAATTCTATCAGCAAAAGTTATTTAAGCCAAACTAGCTTCATCCTTTCAGAAGCCAAGAGCTGGACATGGCACCGTCTCTTCTGATTGGAAACGGCACACTCCAATATCAAGTCAGAGGTCTCTGGCAGGTATGTGAGGCTGAAGCAAAGGTCTAGGAAGAGTGTTGCCAGACTGTTGAGGGAGGTGATGCTGCCCCTCTACTCAGCCCTCGTGAGGCCACATTTGGAGTATTGTGCCCAGTTCTGCGCTCCTCAGTACAGGAGAGATTTGGAGCTCCCAGACCAGGTCCAGCAGACAGCAACAAAGATGACTGATCACTTATGAGGAAAGGCTGGGGGAGCTGGGCCTCTTCAGTCTTGAGAAGAGACAACTGAGAGAGGACCTCATTAATGTATGCAAGTATCTGACAGGGGGTTGCCAAGAAGATGGAACCAGACTCTTCTCAGTTGTGGAAACCAATAGAACAAGAGGCAACAGGCAGAAACTGATGCGTAGAAAGTTCCACCTGAATACAAGGAAGAACTTCTTTACTGTGCAAGTGACCATGCAGTGGAACAGATTGCCCAGAGAGGTTGTGGATTCTCCCTCACTGGAGGTATTTAAGAACCATCTGGATGCAATCCTGAGCCATATGCTCTTGGATGACCCTGCTTGAGCAAGGAGGTTGGACCAGATGACCCACTGTGGTGGAATTTTCTAGAGATCTAAATATTTTATGCTGTGAATCAGACCAGAAAACAAATAAAAAAACCATTAAAATTCTTTATCTGGAAATGTGGCTATGGTTAAGAAGTGGCATCTTCTTCAACACAACTATTTTGTGTATATGTTTGTGCATAGTTAGATTTGCTGACTTGTCTGAAAAGATGTTTTACTTCCATAAGCAGCCAAAAAACTGACACAGGTTAATGAGAAGAAAGCAAATCCTTTTCAAGCTCATTCAGCTAAATGGAAGAGGTCCAAGGTGTATCTCCTTCAATGAGGACAGCAGGTTTGGACTGTTGCTAAGGTGACCATCATCCTAACAATACATGAACATGAAAGTTTCAACTATGTAACCTCATTGGAGCCTGTAGAGCTGGCTGTGGATGTTAGGAGGGAACTGTATAGTTGTACTTAGCATGTTTGATCTTGAAATCACATATAGACATTAAATACAGGATCCCACACTGCCATTTCCAGTGTCTCTTTCCAGAGAAGAACTGCGCTTTAATGAGGCTTAAACTGCAGTTTGAATGTTTTGATGAGTGTTTTACAATGTTGCCACTTTGCCTTTGGGAATTAGTTAAGATGTGCTTTGCAGAGCATGGAATCATAGGACAAGGCAGTAAACCCTGTAATAAACACTTGTCCATGCTACAACTAAGCTGTTCTCAGCAGTGTTTAAAAGAACCACTTTTGTGACTACATATCATAACAGGGAAGGGACATAGCCTGAAATTGTTTTTTAAAAGTTCAGTTGCTTTAATTATTCATTATTCATAGCATAGCTTACAAAATGTAATAGGAAAATAAACTAAAAAAATTAGGATTTCTTCTTTTACTAACAAACCTAGAGTGTTGAGTACAGGCATTAAGTACTCTACTCCATGTTACAGGAATATGACTAGCTTGTTTTAACAATCATTATTTTAAAATGATGCAGAAACAGCCCTCTAGTTAGTAGAAATGGTTCACTGCAACAGTGTGTAAGACTGAAAAAAAAGGATGACTTTCATTGGGCAGACTGAAAGCTACCAATGCTACATTACTTGCAATCTGTAGTGATGTCTTCTGGTAGGACATCAGCTTATTGATTCAGTAATAGTCATATTTCCAGACAGGTATTTATCTTTCCCTGTTTTTTATCCTCAACTATTTGTATTGCTGTCCTGGATGTTATTATTGTTGTAAAACTATTTTTCTTCCCATGCATCATTATAATCACCAGGTCTATAAATGGCTTTGCTCTTCCAGCCTGTCTGCTATCTGGAAAAACTCACAAGTCCAGACCAGCGAGTTGGTGCTGGCAGGTGAACGCTGCATAGCTGAGTCATCTCAATATATCAGTGAGATGTTTATTGAGCTCAAGCAACAAACAGTGGGAAGACTGTGGCTTCAGGCTTGGGACTTAAAGTTCACCACACGTTGCACTCAGAGCCTCGTCATTAAAAGATTTCTGTCAAACTAGGGGGAAGAGGGATCTCAAAATGATCGATTGCCACTGAAAGAAAACATATTAGTAGCTGCAAGGAGGAAATAATCTGGCATTTTACCATGCTGTTACAGCAGTCCCTTAGAAACTAATTTCTCTCTTTTAAATGTAAGAGCTGATGATCTGAACTATCCTGAGAAAACTTTGAAAATGGAGGAAAACTGTTAATCTGCAGTCAGTGTGGTAGTGCAGGTAGCAGGAAAGCATGTTTCAGATTTGCCCAAAGCAGGAGAAAACACTCTGCAGATATTCCCCATCCCTTTTCTCTCACAGAACAGAGAAGCCCTGGGGAAAAGATTTCATGCCAACTCATACTGAAGGAAGAGAAAAGGTGTTTAGCTAATAATGTTGTCAAAATAAAACTTTTACCTGAGTGGTTTTCTTTGTTTTAATTATGAGGCTAGTTTTGTCTTGTAAATGGGTCTGCCTCATTTTTTTTTTATTTTGACCTTGGCTTGATTTGTAAATCTGAGGCAAATACAAGGTGCTAGTATACCATAAGGAAAGCCTCACTTGTCAAGCTGTGTCCAGAGAAGGAAATATGGAGCTTGTCTTATCTAAACAGAACTTGATTTGGATTATAGGATTCAAAGTTTGCAATGGAGGAGCTGAAAAATTAAAGTCACAAAAGGTGTACACAGTTACCATCCATAAAACCCCCATGAAAGAACAACAAATATCTCCTCCAGCTTCAAAGCAAAGAAGAACATATGTTCTTTGCTGTTCAGGCTTGCCTACCTAGGGAATTAAGTCAGACTGTGAATCTAAAGAGTTTTGTTTCCCTGTGTGGACCCCCTTAGCTTGCATGTAATATTATCTTCTCTAGTCCCCTTTCAAAGTGGAATTATACCACATAACTCAAGTGAATTTGTGATTTTTTTCAGGTTGTATAAACAATAGATAGGATCAGCCACCTAACTTTCAGATGGCTACAGTTCAGAGTAAGCCTCTCTCATCCTCCCTGGGGACCACCAAACTGTTGCACTAGTAAATCTACATCCTAGCCTGCTTCACAGTCACACCAACCTACAGGCAAACAACCTTGAGCCTAAGGAATGCTGGAGGGTTGGGCACTGAGAAATGGGAGCTTCATTCAGCCATTCCTGGTCTGGCCTTTTTTGGGCTTGAATTTCTTCCTAACTTGATCTCTGGGCCATCAGTAGCCTTCTTGCAATGATTCAGGTCCTTCAGACACTCAGAAGTCTTTAAGGTCTTCTGAAAAATTCAGTCATAAACTCCACCACTTGATAAGAAGGAATTCATTGTTCCCAGAATCAACATTTCCAGTTAACACCAGTACTCCAAAAGAGAAAGAGACAGCACACTTTTTACCAAAAGCTATGGAAACTGGAACTGAAACAAGACAAGCTTTAGTCAGTAAGATCTTCTGGCTAACAAGTTTTTCTTTTTTGTCTCTACTAATTTGCTTTCTACTCTATAATTGAAGGTCACTGGTTAAGGAAAATGGTCCTGTTAGCTCATGAGGAGCAGCTGCAATTTCATTGCTTTCAGTCTGACCTCATTGTGTATATTTGGGCAGTATTAACATAGCACCAATTTTCCCTCCTTCTGGTTTTCCATATATGCAAGGTTGTCAGGCCAGCAGTGATGCCATGCTCGGCCTTCACTGAATTTTGCATGGACATCTGAGGTTTTTTTGCTACATGCTTTGAATTCAGATCTTTCAGACACTGGGTTCATTCAGCTGTGAACCAGCTATTGGCTTGTGCAGCTTGATGGACAGCCTCTATAATTTGCATCCAAATGGTTTCACCACCTGTGGATTGCTAGGCTCTCCCCTTTCAACCAGAAGAGCAGTTAAAGGCAGTTGTCATCTGTGAGAAGCTGGTTGCTCCTTGGCATAGAGCCTTGGCTGCTTTTTGTGACAGTAAACATCTACAATACAGCAGGGGCTTTCAATGCTGAAGAATCTGAAATACAGGTGCGATAAGAGACTGGAACTTCAAGTGTAGACTTTGCTGAGGTTGGACAGGAAAAAAATATTATGAGAGAGTACAGTCTTTTAAGGAAATCAACTAAAAAAAAAAGGAATATTGAATATAAACCCAATATCTTTCAGCTGTAAATGCCAACCAACCTGTATGTCAGTTCTGTGAGGTATGTAGATTACAAATACAAATACAGTACTTTCAGACATATCACATTGCTTTTCTCCGTATTTATAAATTACTAATTATCTTCATGTTTCTTTTCATGTAGCTTTTGTTTCCTCCCCATGTCCCTGAGGTCGGCCTCACCTTGCCCATTTTGCCCCAATCATCTCTATGTCCTCATCAGTACTATCTCCCATTCACGTGTCACTCTTCTTGAATGAAGTTTGAAGATTCATTACTTGTCTATCCACCCTCTCTGGGAGCAATGTCTGATGGGCAGGCCATAAGTGTAGGTAATATGTGTGTGTATATACATATTATAAAAATTGAATGGACTTCTCTGCCTTCTACTAGCTGTACTTTAAAAAACATTTTAAAGTTTCTTAAGAAAATATGCTGCCTTCCTTAGACTTTGTGCAGCATCACCCACAAAAAAACCCCCAAACACTTACAACTATACCCAGAAACAATCACAATAAAGTAACAAAATCAATCGTGAACACCTAATGTTTCCTCCCCAAAACGACCATTAAAATTTACTTGAAATTCCTCATACAATGTCAGCCTTGCAGCTCCTGGCTTTGAAGGAAGTGAGTGCAGTGGTGCAAGCCAAGAAAAAAAAAAGGAGGGACCTTCATAAAGTAACACAGAAGGAATATGCAATTTGTGGATGATGGCAAAAGTCACTGGGAAAACTTGCCACATCCCTGCAGAAATAGCACATGCTCATGTACTAAATGCTCTGAAGCACCTTTTAGGTACTTTTGCTTGTGGCCAGACTTCAGGCATAATAAATTTTTTGTCCTTTGCTTGGCAGAGAAGGTTGAAAACCAAAAACAGGATGGGAGAAGGTGGAAGGAATTTCAGCCTACTTAGGAGATGCATTCCAGCTGGTGTGGACTGTGCTACATCCTCTCTGGATGCTCCAGCACATTCCTTTGTTTCCTTTGGCCAAACGTTTTCTTTTGTTTAGTGCCTCACAGAGTATGCTGTACCTCCTCAGCAATGTGGAATACATTGCCCAGTCCTTGTCTCCCAGCTCCGAAGACTCAGTATTTTTATCACACGCTGGTCTTTACTCGCTCTGTTAAAAGAACTATTAATAATTGTTATTAATTTATCATATTCAGCACTGATAAGGGAGCTAAATTAAGCTTTTGTGGGAGCCAAACTAACTGTTGACTTTATCCATATTTATTTTTCATGGCCATACACGCAGCAGGATGGCACCCTGAGAGCAACAGTACAGATGCCAGTGACTCACCCAGCAGGGACCAGGGCTTTTAAAGAGCTTGCCCAGAGTCAGTGATTATTGTCCACAAGGGAATGCTGTTGATTTAAAGACTTTGCATCTACTCTACTGTGCCTCAGTTCTCTATTTCATGCAATGTGTATTTTAAACATTGGACATTTGACTTCTGTGAGTGTGTGTGTGGTGTGTGTGTGTGTGTGTGTGTAAGATTCACTTCTGTCCTGAATCCCTCTAAAATTTTCTAAGGTTTCCTCTCAGCTTTCCTCTAAGCTTGTCTGCACCCAGTGTTTGGGAGATTTTGCTTTTGAGACTGAGTTTCTAGTCTCTGGTCTTTTTGGAGATCTCCATACATGTCAATATTTCTAGAGATACAAGGATTCTTCTGGCCTGCTATCAGGGTAGGCAGTACAGCTTTGCACTGTGAGACAACCATGTTCCTTTTCAATCAGGATTCAAGAATATCACTACCAGGACAAATGTTAACAGAAGGAGCCTAGAGTCTGGTGATAGGCCATAAACCAGGCTTGTTTCAGTGAACAAGAAATTAAAGGCTCCTCCCAAGCTGTTAGTAAGAAGCCAAGCTTTTTTGCAGGAGTAAAGCAGAACTTGCTTGATAAAGCCATGTATTGCAGGTGACCCTGCCCACTTGATCTTTCATGAAATTTCACAGTAAGTGTTCCTGCAGCTCTGAGTTCAGCTTGTGGAGACAGAAGCATAGCTCCTTGGTTAGGTCTGCTCTTGGTCTGGCTTAGAACTCATGAGTCTTGAGAAGTGGAAAATAGAAAGAGAGGAAGTGAATGTTCACCCTATTAAAAAGGATTAACACAGATGGGATGAACACACTTTTTCCTATGTAAAAACAGCTATTGCAAACAAGAAAGAACAATAATAATTTTTACATGCCCTTTCAGTTTAAGAATACAGTGCTGCTGCTTTAAATTGCTGATGCTGACCGCACAAGGAAAGCCAAGTGTGTTCTGATTTGTTGTGAGAACTTCTCTCTAAAATGTAAAAACCTTTCTTATCAGAGAAAGCCTTTCCTTTCTCTGCTTCTGCCATCTTTTTTCACGTTGCTATAAAAAGGCTAACAGTAAATGTCAATGAAAATGAAGGCAATGTGGAAATACATAGAAAGTGCTGCTCTGCTTTTTTTTCTCTGTGAATTCTTTTAAATAATTTTGATCTGCATCCAGAGCAGTTTATGGAAGCACAAAACAGTGCATGTGGAACAGCAGGCAGGAATGTGGAGTGAATACTAATGCACTCAGACACCCTCCCCCAACCTCTCTAAACCTGAAAAATCCTTCTGCAGCATAACTACCAGTTCCTGTAGAGCTTGCTTATATCCTCATGGAGGAAAGTCCTTCAGCATTTAATAGAAAATTATTATTTTTTCATACACTTTTAGAGCCGTTAGAATTTAATACAAAATTATATCCTTGCTATATAGTAGCTTGGAAAACAACTCTCAGCAGACCATCATGAATAAATTCTAAAATGTTTTTAGGGAAGATTTTTCAGGACAATAATTTTTTTTATAGGACCTGCCTGAATATCTCTTGTTAAATAAAATGTGATTTCTTCACAACGAGGGAGTCTTGAACTAAATAGATTTTACAGATAAATTTACCAGGACATATTTTGACTCTATAGTGCAAGAGGAGAACAGGATAGGGTCACCTGTTAAAAACAGAAGAAAATTGAAAAAACAAAAAAAAGCCTAATTCCCCCCCCCTCCCCCCCCCGACAAATATATTATCAGTTCTGGAAGCCTAAATTCTTCAATTATTTAAACCTTTTCAGCACAAAATGCCCCAAAAGGCCTTTCTTTATCTTCTAATTTCAGAGGCCTAATTACAATCTGACATGTAGCTCAGAGGTGCCAGCTGAAGTCAGTGAGGTGCACAGGACAGAGTTTGGGGCCAGACATACCATTAATCTTGTGAAAGGGACTATGTGATGTCTGGCCTGCAATAGCAGAAGACTGCAGTCAGTGACATTCCCTTTTCTGTTCCCTCTGCCTCACCTTTCTCATAAATTAGGGGTGCTTTTTTCCTCCCATTCTGCCTATAAAATGACTTTACATGTCCAGAGTAGAAATACCCACTCAGAAGGGCAAATGTAAAATTTCAGCATAAGTGTGCATTGGATGCCTCTCTTCCATAGAGACTCAAACAACTCCAAGGACAAAGCAGCTGCTGTTCCTGCTCACATGCAGAGTTTGAAGTCGCAAAGAGATGAAAAACAGCACAGTTCCATAAGTAAAGATAGCAAATTTGCTATTTATAAACCTCACATATGTGTGGCATGGACTGTTTGCAAGTGTTTACTCCCCCAAGGCCATTTCTCCACAAAAGGACAAGGTGACCCAATGTAAGACTCTTGAAAGAGCTGACTTTAGTTCTCTGCTGGGGCATTGCCTCACCCATGTACTCCCAGCAAAACATTTGCACTGGTCTCCAAGTTGTTTTGGCTTTGCAAGAAGAGATGGGATCAGACTATCTTGCAAAATGAAGCCTGTCATTTGGTTTTGCCTTGGGTTTCTTTATTGTGCTTGGGTAAAGCCCCATGAACTGAGATTGCTAACGGATTAATACTTCGGACTGGGATGCAGCTGGATTCTGCAGTGAGAAGAGCTATATGATTACCTTGGGTAGGTAACTCACAAGTGGTGCTGACAGGCCTTGGCATTTTGCGTGCTGACTGTGACAATGGAAAGATTTATTCAAAACTACTGCATCAATTAGAGTCTGTATTTTATTTCACTGCAATATGCTTCTTGGTGTTTTTCTTTGTAGGTTATTTAGCAAAATAAGCTCCCTGTTGAATACATCAGCTGACTGTTAAAATGAGTGAAAATCCATGGCCTTCCACAGCAACACTGTGCAGAAAAGAGAAAAGTAAATTAAATCCAGACATGCAGATGAGAAGGGTGACGAAGAAGGTGAGGTTCCTCAGCCACTCTGGCAACAACAAAGGCCAGACAGTGATGGTTATCTCACCATCTCCTTTTTCCCTCCCACCCTGCAGTAAGAGCTGATTCAAAAAGAAAGGGAGAGAGCAGAACCCAGATCAAGGATCTCTGAGCTCTTTAATGGAATCTCATTGCCCCACAATGAAGAGGTGATTTTTTTCCCTCCCCTTATCTTCAGCTATCTTCATGCAGCCTCCCTCATCTCACCCTTCCCTCCCCAGTTTTACTACATCTTCCATCCAGAAAGGAGAAGGCATAAAACTGTGATGTTTCTTGCTGCTACGACCATATTAATTTTCCTTGCATGTTGTGACATTTCTTTTGGGGCCTGTCTGGACTGTTTGCATTTCATACTTCCCTGTTTTATGTTACTCACAATGGAGCTGTAACCTCTTCAATGTTTTGCAAACAAGTAAGATCTAGATAAGGTCAAGCATGAGGCACTGGCATCCCACCAATGAAGAGCAGAGTGGCAGGCACTACACCAAATCAAAACTCAGGTGTGTGGTGCTCTGCTCCCCACTTCTGCATAAGCAATAGCCACCAGTGATGGTCAGAATGGCTGCATCTGGCTTAAGTTGGACTGCTGGTAGACAGGTAACACAATAGCTGAGTGCTATCAATCTTGCTCAGCAGCTGATGGCTAGCTGAGCATGTGCCAACCAAAATATGGTTGGTATGCAAATATAAGTCAATCACCTGATCCCATAACTAATGGACAGCCCAGGATTTGTTGAGCTCTCCTGCATGGCAGCAGGGTTGCATGTCAAGATCTTCCCTAATGTGGGGACATGTCTCAAGGTTACACCTTGAGGCTGAGAGAATCCTTATCACATCAGATACTTGGTAGTTGAAAAGGGAATAGGAACACTCAAACTTTGAAATCTTAGCTAAGGGATATAAAAGACTGATTGTGCATATGTGATCCTTTAGACATAAACTGTTGACCAAGTCTGGGGCTGAGCTCTGAGGAGTTTAGAATGCAAGGGGATCCTTTCTGAACCTCATGACTCAATGGAAGAGGGTCCTGCCAGTTTTGTCTGACACTGTCCTCTGCACAGCACATGCTCACCTTGCACTGAATCTTGTTAAGCTACTGTTATGTTTACCACTGAACTTTGTTAACTCACTGTCCTATATCAATAACATATTGTTGCTTCTCTCTTGTGACTGAAGTGCATGACTACATCTGCGACAGTGAATCTCAAATCATGGGCAAGTCCCCCACTCTCCAGCTAGTTTCATTGTATGCCAAGGCCTCATTCCAGAGATATGTAAGCACATGCCCAAATCTAAGTGTGCCAGGAGCTCACTGCTTTGAATAGGATTGCTCACACTATGAAGTACCTTCCTGAACTGAAGCTTCAGTATGGAGTTGAAGAGTGGAGAAAAAAAGCTTTTGAGATCCATTGCAAAAATGCTAATTCAAACCCCATGTAAAATGTAAGCTGGTCTGAATGGCTACATTATTTCTCAAAAAAAAATATACAGCCATCTTGGCAAAGCTCACTTGTTATTGAATTCATTTTTATATGGCAAGTTACAGGAAATCTAATAATACCTCACATTTTTCTTTTTTATGGAAACTATGTGAAAATATTTCAAGTTAACAAATGCTAACACCCTTTAGGAGTCTTCAAAGCATAACTAGAAAATTAACATTTTTCCTTTTGATGGTCCTATTTAAAGAGCACGGATAGACACGACTTCTTTCCCTCTGAAAAGATGGGAAACCTTTTTAAGTAGTGCATATCAACGAAAGAAAATGCAAGTAGGTATAGATCAAATAGCATCTATATGAAAGCAGATATTGATCAAATAACATACTTGTTTCTTTTACTGCCAACTCTTGTGAGGTACTTTGCTTTCTCACATGTTGGATAGTTGCTTGGAGCAATCTTTGTGAATCATGTACATTTACCCACTGTTGCATTTGTCCCAGTGACTTTTCTGTGAAACCACAGTTTGTGGTACCTCCTAAGGGTATTCACAGTGAAAACTTTGTGTATCATTTTAGGGGTGTTGAAATGACTGAAATACAGTGAATAAGAGACATACAGGAATTTCCCTCATCAGCAGGAGATGAAGTAAACAAATAAGAAAATACAATTTCATCATAAACCGTGGGAGTTGGAGTTGGGTCACCATGTCAGGCAGTATAGAAAGAATAACTTGGTTTTCATATTCATTAAATACTCCTCTCTGCTGAAACTGCAAACAAGAATGCTAATTAGCACTTGCCACTCTACAGTGGACCAGCGTTGTGAGATATCTAAATATTCATCTGACTAAAAATCTGTATCTTCTTGTGACCTAACTTATTTCTGAAGCAATTATTTAAAAGTAAACAATTCTGCTTCATCTTTTCAAAACCTCTCACTCCATCTTAAGCTGTTCTTATTTGGCAAAAAGTGCACAGTTAATTCTAATTTTTGAGAAAAAACCCTCCAGTTACTACTTATTGGTACAATATTGTATTGATGTTTCTCAAAGGATCACATGACTGCTGTACCATTTTTGCACTAAAATTATTGGCTAGACTAACTGCACTGGCCATTTTAATGGACTCCAGAGCTGGAGAGATTGTTCTGCTTAGCAAATCTAATTGCTTGTGCAGTACAGATGACATAAATGCTCTGCATAGACCTAGAGAAGATCACAGAATCATATAATAGTTTGGGCTGGAAGGGACCTTTTAAAGGTCATCTAGTCCTTTGCCTGCGTGTGGAAATCCCATCCCATTTTGATTGTCAGATCATTCCTTGAAATCTTAATGTCTTGTTCCACTGATTAATTACAAACAGCATTAAAAAATGTGTGGCTTATCTTGTCTGTGTACACAGAGCACCAGCTTCTTGTTTATGCCATGCAGTTCACAGAACACCACTCTGCTGCCTCAGTATTGAACCCAGTAACTTTAGTCAACTTTTTCCAAAGAGACCTCTAGTCTGTATTCAAAGACACTAAGAAGTGGAGAATACACCAGTGATGTTGGTATTTTGTTCCAATGGTTAACCGCCATCAAAGTAATTTCCTGGCTGTTTATTTTTGGTATCTTCTGATTTAAATTATGTAGACAGCTCTTCCTGATGTCATTTTGAACAACTGAAGCCTTAGTCCAACACCTATTTAAATCAAGGGAAACATTCCTATTGATTACAAAGAATATTGAACCAAGCTCTGAATAATATATAACACTTCACTGTAGTTTATGAAATGAATGTTAAAGAAAGTCTCTCTTAATTTTCCAGCAGAAGAGAGTATGAATGATAGAGAGAATGCTGCCCTCTCATGGTTTTATGGATTAATATGATCTCATATTTAAAATATAAATATAATATATTTAGGCTGCTGCATGTTGATCTGTTCTCTACTATAATCTCTGTTCAATTGCATTGGCAGGCACACTTGTAACAGGTATCATTCCTGCCACAGTAAGTGGCATAAAAGCACTGAAAACACAGCCCATTAATGGCAGACATGGAAATAATGAAGCACAAGGAGAAAGGGTGATGCAAGACCCAAGTGTAATATCATCCTTTTCCAACCAGCTTTGTAAGCTGAGGCAAACTGGGATGCAGCCGGGTACTCATTTTTTTTCCCCTGCCTGAAACTGTGGGACCTGGCACGTTCCCAGGATGGGCTTATCCATTCTCCAGCTGAACCATGCCACACACCATGCTTTCCCTCCTGGAGAAGCCCTGGGTGCCACTGAGCAGGAGGTACAGGAAGAACTTTTCTAGTTTAAGAGCAAGTCAGTTCAGCAGTGTTCATCCAAATTACTAGAATCTTTTTCCCCTCCAAATGAGTAATCTCCGGAACATGCATAAAGGAACAGAAATAGGTACAAACTGACTGCAAGCAAATTGGGCTTCCTACACATCGTTGGTAGCTGTTGAGCTGTATGGAACATATCCAGCACACCCAACATATCCAGTGTATGCAGGACCCAGGGCACCTACTGAAGTAACCACAAGATCAGAGCTGCTGTTGGTCTTCTGTGCCCTCCACGCACACACTGCCCAGTTGAAAATTTGACCTTTACTGTCTTCATGACCAGTTGAAATTTCACAATGAAAAACATGGCATCAAAGGAGAAGACACCATGAGGTGATATCCTTGGAAAAGGATTCCTGCAGGCTGTTCAAAGCAGCTTTCTATTTTTTGTAAGAACTGGGTATCATACCATATAACCTCAGACCATGAGCTCAGTTATGTTTCACATTCTGTGGAGTCCTTCATGTGCAAAACCATGAAAGAAACCACATCAAGATGTGCAGACCATTGAAATCTTCAAGTAAACATTACCCACATTTATCTATCACTTCCTCACTAGGAATAAGAAAATTCCATCTTGACTAACTGCTAAACTATGTTGAATTTGGAAAAAAATGCATAAACCAACTAGTTATATTTAAACAATTCATAGGCCAGAATAGAGCATTAGGTCATGTAGCTTTGTCTCCTGCATAACAGTAATTTCACCTAATTAGTGCCAATAAGTTATGTTCGACTATAACACAATCCTCTAGGAAAGCACTGGTGTAAAAATGTCAAGAAAGATAATTTCTGTCTTCCTTTGGCAGTTTGTGAAGGTTAAATCTCTGTCATTCTTAAATGTTCATGTATTTCTCCTTCACTTCTCACTGAAAGATATTTGTCTTTCAGTCATCATTTTATAGCCTCATTGACAAAGTATATCTTAATTTTACAGGTGGATCTTCCAAACAGTTGTTACTCAAAGGATTTTTTTTAAAATGGAGACTTTCTGAAAAAAAAAAGTCTTTGTCTCCACAATGGTATTTTTTAATTGTTATGAGTGTAGTCATGGCAACATAATGTAAAATAAGCTTGTGTTCCCATGCTAGGTGGTAAACTCCTGAAGCTGTTGCACTGAAAGGGGAACTTCACCCCTTAACACTTTGGGAATTATATGGCTCACCCATTTGCTCAAAATTGGACTGGGAGGTTTTGGCCAGGCCGTACTAAAGTTAAAAAATTAACTGGATACAGAATGTGAGTATTCAACACATTTCGAATTGCTTTATTTTGGATCAGGTTGTAACACTGTAATAAGGTGAATGACAGCAGAGTAATTCAGGTTTCCAGCTGGTCTCAGGGAAGAAAACCTATCCCATCTATCACAGTCAACCAGATATCCCCCTCTGAGCACAGACTGGATTTTGAGGGTTCTAGAGTCTAGACTTCCCTAGTTACTCATCTCTGTTTCTCCCTGGTGCCAGTGTTGCATGTCATGCTATTCAATTTTAGAATGTCAGAATAAAGGTAGGATAAAAATATACTGTAAATATTTTTTCTTCCATTTCTCTTTAACAGCTTTCTGAGCTTCAAGAATCAGCTCACAAAAAAAATCATATTCAAAAGATCACTTGATCATATCCCTCTGTCCCTTCTCAAAGTATTTGCATCAGAAAAAAAATAAAGTGGGACAAGAAAATCTTGCCATATAGACCAAACCAAAGTAAACACCTGCTTGATCCATGTCTACACAGGAAGAAGATTCAGACAGGCTAAGCAAGTATAACTCTTTAAATTCTCACAGAAGACTAAAGTGGAATAAGTGTCTGGCAAAGTCATCAGGTAAGGCCCACTTTGGGGATGATCACAAGACTCAAATTTCCATTCCACTGATCTAATGGTGGAAAAGAGAAAGAGATGCACCTGTAGAAAATTCAGAGATCCAAAGGGAAATCTTCACAGATTTGCATCCTCTCTGATCCGTATATTGTTGTAAGAGGCTTGTGACTTATTCCGATACACATCTTGCTAACAAGGCTATCCTGTTACCCATGAACTCTGTGTTGATGTTATAAATGTTTCCCTAATAGAGGGTTATGTTGAAATATGACCAGTTTGCATTTCTCATACTACACTGAAATGCATATAAGCAATGATGCAAGTTAAATAATGTTTGTCAAAAGCTACCCTGGCATTTTGATACACCCAGTCTGCTGGTAAATGCTCTTTCTTCCTCTCCACAGCTATGCTAAATACAGCATGGTACATTTTATATATTTGGGAATGGAAAGCATTTAATTCTTTACATCATTCATCTTCAGAGCCTTAACCAGAAACACACCTTGCCAAATATGTATATTTATGCCAGTGGCTAAACCTAATGTTACAGAAAACAGCTTCAGAAGACCATGCAGTCCTAGCAAATGGTATGCAAGCTCTGTAGCCTGAAGTTTTAGAGAAGTGGCTTATGGACAATATTATAGACTCTCCAACTTCCAGCATTATGTGTAGCCAGAGTGACTGTTCTTAGCATAAGTCAAGCTGATAAGAATATAAGATGTTGCTCCAGAACATATTTTCATTCAGTATTGTCACAGGCCAATAAGGACACAGAGCTATCCCTGAAGGGGCTGAATGGTACATGCCATAGGACCATCCACTGCTGTACATGAATGAAAGCTCTGATATAAAAAGAATGAAGAATGGGAAATGACATTTTCTTGCAGTTACCTTTGAGTCTACTGAGCCCCGGTTTTCCCTCACTCTTGAGCATGGTTGAGTGCCACATAGAATCACAGAATCAGTTAGGCTGGAAAAGACCTCTAAGATCATCAAGTCCAACATTTGACCGATCACCACTTTGCCAACTAGAACATAGAGTGCCACATTCAGTTGTTTCTTGAACACCTCCGGGGTAGCGACTCCACCACCTCCCTGGGCAGTCCATTCCAATGCTTGACAGCCCTTTCTGCAAAGAAATTATTCCTGATTCTGGTGCTCTCACTGTATTTCAGAATTGCTGCTTTTCTTTGTGGCAATCTGTTTACTGAACTTGCTGTTCAGCTAAAACAGCTACAGAGCTACAAACCAGAGCCTTACCTTCTGCTTTATACATGTTTTGTATTAGCTGTGCCTTGGGGTTGTTTTTTTACCCATATCTCATCCTGGCTCATTAGTAGGGATAAAGGAGCTGATGACTACAGAGATTACAAGGTTTTTATTCAGGCTCCCTCAAGGGCCATTTTGAGCATTTTTGTAGCTGTTTATCTACCCAAACCAGAAAGCAAATGGACAAACGAGAGAGCAACGAAACATTATGTAAAGAAAGGACTGAAAGAACTGGGATGACTCAGTCTGAAAAAAGGAACAAGTCTTCTAAAAAAGTAACAGCAAAATTAGCCATCCTCTACCCATATTGAGCATAGAAGAGGAAGAAATCAAGTTAAAAGACAGCAAGAGAGCTGTAGGCTGCACCCCTGAAAAAGACTTTCTTCTTGGAAGACAGTTAAATACTGGAAGAGGCTGTGTGAAGAAGCTATGGCTTCAGTGTCACTACAGTTGTATAAGGAGATGTTAGAAAAATCTTTGTCAAGCTACAGCTGCTTTTATCTGGAGGCTGCAGAAGGTCTCCACTGGCTTCTCAGGGTCCTTTCTAGGGAACAGCTGCAGTCCTGAATAAACTTTTTGACTTCTGCTCCCCCTCAGCTGACACTGAAATCACAAGAGCTGTAATAGTTTTACGAAAGCCTCAGGAAAGAACCAGGCAACATTTCCGAAAGGCTTAGGGAGAGGTTTTCCAAGTACACCTGAAGACTTTAGGCCTATTATACCCAGTGCCACCACACTGGGAGAGAGGGTTAGCAGAGGTGGAGGGATGAAGCTGTGTGGTTAGAGGACATTTGCTATTGGGTGTTTACACCAGCAGACAGGAAACCAAGTTAACAAACTCTTGGCAGAGTTACCAGGTAAGAGCTTTTTATTTCTTGTTCATATAGATGTGTTGCTGTTTTCTACCACTAAGCCTGTGTGCCTTTACCTCTGAATGTAGTTCCAGCAGTCTTCTATAAATTTTTTGACTTGGTGGCAAAGACATGTTGTGTATTAGGGGCACATTAGGAGGGCACACAGTGTGTAAGAGAGTTTGAGCTGAGGATTTTGGTTTCAAAAGGAGATCCACCCAGGAGCTATTTAAACCTGTCCCTTGTTTTTGCCAATAACACCAGGAAGGTTTACAGACAGAAAATCATCTTCTCCTAATACTGGCCAGAGGCCTTTTTCAGGAGACAGAGAAAAAATATGTCTTTTAGTAGAGCTTCTTTTCCTGCCTCCCTGATGGTCCTTACCTACCAGCTCTAAGAAGAAGCAAGTAGGTGCAGAACAGGTTTGAAATGCTTGATTGGATACAGGAGTAGTAGCAAAGCTCAGATTTTCAAGGAGCTTAAAGTACAGGGCTGAGATTGGGGGTCTATTCCATACAAGAAAGCCAGGGAGGTATTCATACCAGCCAGGTAAGGAAGCACAGGGGAATACACCTGTGGGGTCTTACTACTATAAAATTAATGTGCCTAAATCCTCTGAGCAGGTTTACAATGGCAGGGGAGCATCTTCTAATAGACCCTTTGATCAGAAGAGGCCTTGAGAGGCTGAAAAAATCCCAGATGCACATCTGGAACTGCACCATTCCCTGCTGTGGAATCAGGAAGGAAGCTCAAGGATGGCTGAAGCTCCTAAATACACCAGAATACTTTTATCTGTGCAAGGCATGTCCTCTGCCCATCCCACAGGCACTATCAGGTATTAAGTTTCCCAGCAGTCATGTAGCGTCAGTCATTCTTAGTACCCAGTCAATTTTTCTAGTGGCCCTTTTCATCCTTTCTGAGCACTTTAAAGTATGACTCAGCCTTTTGTTGCAGCCTGACATCCCTTCCAACCATTTCTAGGATTTATCTCATGTGTGCTGTAGGCTCTGCTCCAAATCATGTTTCAAGGACCATTTGTTTTAGTCATTTCTGGGTTAGTCTGTACCTCCCAGCACAGCCTAGTCCAGGCACTTGCTCTCCCAACACAAAAGCAACTCACTGTGCCAAAACACTGTCTTCTCCACCCCTTCTCTCTTGGGTGAACTCTCTGTCCCCAAATCATTTAATCTTCCCACTTGGCTGTAGCATAGCAGCTGCCTTTTCCAATGAAACTAAAGCCACTGGCAACCAAACCTTCATTCCTGGGAGAAACACCAAGAACAGTCCATCTGTCTGTTTCTTCATCTTTTGAGGCTGTTTCTTCCAGTCAGAGGCAGGAGATGGAAGAAATGTGTTCTTCAGCCACAGGAAATTCAAGGGGCAGACTAGAGCAGAGAGGGAGAAGCCCAGAGAGGGAAACAATAAATGATAAAATAATGAAATGAAATAAATTGCAATTAAATTTTAAAAATGTTCAGTGTCGGAATCTCAGTGTCATTTATGGGTGTATAGAAAAATACTATCATCCATGTGGTCTCAGTGTTTTGTGAGAGCAATAAAACTAACATGGATTCAATCCAATCTCTAAAATTCTGCCACAGCATGTTATTGCTAATTCTTGAAGATTAAAGCAGCCCCTGGCTCTCCCTCAGTGGCCCAGTATATATTGCAGGCTGCCAGAAAATAAACAAGCTGTATTAATTGCCCTCTGTGGTGGTGTTTCTTCCAAAAATGGTTGGCACTATCACTGTAGCCATTGCAAGTTCTCGCCAATGGCCACAACTAAGAAGTGGATGGGTAATTGTGGTCCCTTTTTTTTCTGGTTTCCTACATTCACCACAGGTATATCACACCACAGTGAATTTGGTGTTAAAGACATTAAGACTGCACAATATCAAATGTTTCTCTTCAGACATTCATTATCTACAGTAAAAGTACTGAACAAAGTACCCCAAGGTTAAACTTCACCAGTAACTGATGGGGTTTTGGGATTTAAATTCATTACAGTGGAATTCAGGCTGGAATTGCAACAGCATTTTCCTTTCCTGGGCAAAGTTTTGACTGATGACAGGGTTTTCCATTAAAGAAACTCTATGGACCTTCACTCCTTCCAGTTGAAGACTCTCTTAATCACGAATCAACTGCTTAGAGCTGCATTCCATGAACTGTGGAACTGGAGACACAAATAAATGCAAACAATGCATTCCACTCTGTTTTTTTGATCTTTGGATAAAGTGGCAAGAGGATGCATCAGGTGTTGTGGAATATTGACATAATTTTTCTGATGACAGAAGAAGGGAAGCTTGTGAATGAGATCTGACAGCTCTGAGAAATGATGTGGGTAAAAGGGAGAATACAGATCAGAGTATTGAATTTCCATTGCACTTTATTTAAAATTTATGGAAGGAAAAAAATCTGCTGAGATATGTAAGCTGCTAATCATTACTGACTATAGCACATGCAAAAATATTAACCCACTGCTTTGCATTAGATTAAAAAGAAGACGCAGCATTTCTCCAGTGGAATTGATAAAGTTGAGTAAATAACTCCTACTGTACAGTACACTCAAGAACCTAATGTTCAGTAGGTTCTGTGAGAACTAGCAGCATTATGATATTATATTCCACTTATGAGGTACCAGTATACTCTGGGTAAAAGTGACTCAGGCTCTGTCACTGGGAATTTCAGCCTAACAGTATTTAATAGCTGCTTGAGGGGGTCAACAGGGGACAAGAGATGCTGCAGGTCTGACCAGCTCATTTCTTGGTCCTTAGGTGCTGGTTTTGGCTGTGCTAGTTTCTTGTCATTACCACTGGAGCTAGGATATGAGCTGAGGGAATTTCTGGAATTTAGTGTTCATGAGGTACGTACACATTCTCTTTGTTTTTTGGTAGGATGTCTTTTTCCTGATTCATGGATTGAGACCAGTGGTCTAAGTAGAGACAAGAAAGAAAGGAGGGCATCATTTCAGCCTCAGCAGGAGCAGCTGCCTCGTACAAACACAGCAAACACATACACAGTGTCTAGCAAGAAAATTTTATGGTTTAAAAAGTAAAGCCTTTGAACTAAACACAAATCCCTTGCAGCAAAAGTTAGAATAACTTTTGTGTTCAGCACAGGAAATACTTTTTGCATTTTTCCTTAGTGGAAGCAGCACAAAGAATAATTCACACTGAATTGAAGTTTTGTGGTGTCTCAACTTTGTTTAAAACTCTTTGGAGAGTCCAACTTTACACTGTCTGGTAAAAAATCTATTTTTTTCAATCATTTAGTTGAAACAGTGTGGTGTCCTTTGAAGGATGCACAGAGCAGACAGAGCAGTCAAAGAGCAATTACCTTTAAGTCAAGAACGGGTTTGATTCTTGCTTAAAAGGCCTCATCCCTTGTTTATCGAACATTCTTACTCACTTTGGTGAACTCTAGGCCTCAGAAGTCCTGTAAATAGTTTGTGCTTTAATAGCTAAGCAAGCTGAATGGATGCAACAATTCACACATTCACTGACAAACCTCCTTTGCAATGAAAAAAAGACTCCTGAAATTGATGATTTTGACTCCAAATGATGCAGGTAAACTGCATACAATCCATAGATGTACCTGTGGTTGCATCTGAGCTCAGCATTCAGAAGCCATTCTCCTGCCTAGGACTGTTTGGGATTCATACAAAAGGAAACTGCAGCCATAAATTGCTTGTTTCATCGAGTATGCTCACAACACAAGTAGAGTGCACCGAGACCTGCAGCCACAGACGCCTTCACTTAAAGATGGTGGGAAGAGACAGGCTACACAGTAACCCTGAGGTTATGGTACTTGCTCAAGTAGGAGAGATGGCATGTGGGCCTTCTAGAATGACAGAGCCCAAGTCCATGGCTCTTGCTTCACAGGGGAGAGCCTAACCTTCAAGTTAGTGACACTGTGAGTACGTAGCACACTATTCCTTCTCACTGAGATTGGAATACTCTGCAACTTGAATTTGAGATCCATGAGTCCAGAGAGACAGCAATGAGGAGACCTCCAGATGGTAGCTCAGCAGTGAGGGAGCTCTGCTTCTGAAATAGAGCTTAGCTTTCAGGTATTCAGAACCAAAACATTCAAACTTTTTTGTCTTTTGACCTTTTACCTCATGAAAGCGAGTGAATCTTCCAGTAGCACTGCTTCTTTGTAACGGAGACCAAAGCATGCACTGAGTGGAACTGAATTGAAGAGCCATTGCAAAGCCTTAAATGAAACAGTTAGGCTCATAAAATTACTCTTTACCCCAGAAAAGTTTCCTTTCCAGCACCTTTCCACAAAAAGACTTACATTTCCCTTTACTTTTGTTGGGGATACTTACAAAAATCTTAGTGACAGCTGCAGACCACCTATGAGATTTTCCTGCACTGGGTAATTTGAGACAAAACACAGAACTAACTCACCAAGAAGTGTCTAAGAAGGCAAACATATAAAATTCATGGATGCATTGTTCACTTACTATATAATGTAGCCAAGCATTCCTCCCTGTTATTGCCATCTTAGTATTGGGAGAATGCCCAGACCTGCTGATTCTTACAACTCAGCAGGTTCTTTTAATCCAAGAGTGTTTCAATGAGAGATGAGCTGGAAAATTCACTTTTAAGTTTTTTTTAAATGATTTCATGTGACCTTGGCAACAAATTATTTGTTAAATAATTTCATATGACTATGATGACCAACACAGAACCAAGATTTGCAGACAGTGAGTTGGTAGAAATTGCTGGACCTAAAGTTGAAACAAAGACGCTCATTCAGAGGAAAAAAGGGATACTACTTCGCCATCCCTCTGGTTTTCCAATAAACTTTTCCATTTGTGCTCTACTGTTTGCATCTTCTGCACTGGTGATGAGTTAAATTCAACAGACAACAACAACAACATCCTGAACATTTCAAGCAATATTTTATTTTGGTTTAAGTCTACTGAAGAAGATAATATTAAAGGTGAATGGATGGAAACAAGTCTAATACGCTGAAGAATCAACTCCTTTGAAAGCAGTGAAGAAATAGAAACTGCCATTAGAAGCACTTCAGCATCAGGCTGGAAGGAGCATTACAGAGACATGCAGAACAAATGGAAAGCTCATTAGAGACTGACTGCAGTGAGCCAAGCAGATAGACTGGTTGGGCATTTCCACCTCAAGCTCGCGAACTTTAGTGACTGAAGAGTGACTTTTCTGAAGTTGTGTCTGTTTTGCTAAAGGATCAGCAAGGCAAGCTAAATTAGCAGATCTTAGTAGGAAGAAAGTCCACAAGTAAATTCCCATTACATCTGCTCAACTAATGAACCACTTGATACAAACTGCCTTCACAAAGAAGTTATACCACTTCTGCTATACAGCTTTGACCAGAACAACTATGACTACTACATCTGACTGCGTCAGTAGTTCCTCATTGTGTCTATGTTCACAGACATCCATACATTGCTATTCCCAGCAAGATAGCAGTGACAGTTCTTTCTAGTCTTGAGGATGTTTCAAAGAGGAGAGTAGTGAGGAACTGTTCCGCACAGCCTAGACGGAATTTGGGTTGTGATCTCGGCAATGAGAAATAACATATGGCTTTGGGTGATCAATAAGTAAAATATTTGCTTTTTGGGACCAAGTTCATTCACTTTACTGGCCATTCAGAAAGGCCAGTATAGATTAGAATCACTAACTCGTTCCTCAGTTAGTTCCTCTTAACAGAAGCTGTTGTTTCTCAGCTAATGCATAAAGTAAGCTTTCATGCTAGAATTGATCTGGCATGTTTCAGTCATAATGTCAGCATTTCTCAGGGCTAAGCTAGGGACTACAGGGAGTCCAGCAATAGTTCTCCTTCAGCAATGGGAATGAAAGAAACCTTGTCACTGAAACATCCATCAAAACAGAATTCAGTGATGACAAACATAAAGGGATCCATTATCTGCTTTCCTGTATACATCACAGACCTAGGACCTCCCTAGTTTTCAAGATCAGAGAGACTAAAATATGTGGCAGGATATGAGACCATAAGTGCTACTCAGATTCTCCATGTAGCACTGAAGTAGGGCTGAGACAGTACCAAATTTTATGTTAGCTTCCTGGGCAGGTGTGCTTTTCACCCTGGCTGAGGGACATAACATTTGCTTAACTCCCGACAATTGCGGAATGCCTTGCTAACCTCACCACAGCCTGCCACAATTGCAAACAGCAACCTACGACAGCATGACAAACCTTCCTCCATGTCTAGCTTAGAGCTGCCTTCTCCTTCCAACCACACGCAGCCTGGCAATCATTCAGCCCCTTACTGTCCCTCACCTGCTTTTTGTGAAAACAATGTAATTTCCATTACTGGCATCCAAAACCCAGTGTTATAAATATAAAAATCAGATGGCTATTCCCTCTTCTTTATGGGATTTTCCAAGATTGTCTTGGATATATTTAGTATTCATGTGTAATGAGTCAGAGTGTCCACCTGTGGTCTCCATAAACCGATTTTGTAAATAGCATTGACTGATGTGACTCAAAAAAAAAAAAAAGAAAGGCCAGTTTCTGTTTTCCAGTTTTAGTCTGAATTCAAACACTGTTAGCAGTTCCAAGAACTCTGTGGGTTTCATGCTCTGGGTCAGTGGGTGGGGAATACTGGAAAAGGCACACTTCATCCTGTCCCCTTGTTCCGGTGGGCTGTAGGTCTGCAGAAAGATGATTTTATGTTATAGCACAGCAAACAACCTTTTCATTTAGAAACTATTTAATATGCAACCTGTTCATGAGGCCCAGGCATACATACCTTCCTGTGTCCCTTCCTCACTTGGAGGTTGATTTTGAAAAACATCGAATTTTTAACCAGCACAAATGAATGCAGAAAATGAGCTGAGGTCTGTTTTTTATAGGTGAATGAAAAAAGCATAGAAGGATGTAAGTCTGACTGACTTTCAGTAACACTTTGAAGAACTTACTTCAGTGTTGTGTTATCTAAATTTAATTTAGCCTTGTGCTAATGGAGGTGGCCACACGGTGAAGTAACACCTAAATTGCTTAGTTTAGACTAGAGTCACCTGTGTGTGGTGTGAAACCCTTTGGGGCTGCAGTAGAATCACAGAATTGTTAAGGCTGGAAATGACCTCTAAGATCATCAAGCCCAACCATTTACCCAGGACCACTGTGTTCATTGCTAAACCATGTGCTCAAGTGCCACATCCACACACCTTTTGAACACTTCCAGGGATGGTGACCTTACCACTTCCCTGGGCAGTGTGTTCCAATGCCTGATTATCCTTTCAGTGAAGAAACTTTTCCTAATATCCAATCTAAATCTCCTCTGCTGCAACTCGAGGCCATTTCCTCTTGCCCTGTCACTTGTCACCTGGGGGAAGAGACTGGCCTCTAACTCCCTACAACCTCCTCTCAGGTAGCTGTAGAGACTGATAAGGTCTCCTCTGAGCCTCCTCTTCTCCAGACTAAACACCCCCAGGTGTTTCAGCTGCTCCTCATAAGACTTATGCTCCAGCCTCTTCACCAGCTATATTGCCCTTCTCTGGACATGTTGCCCTTCTTTGGACAGCACTTTTTTCACTCTTTGAACAGCAGAACTGTGGAGTTGAAATGCTCCTGTGTGAATTGAGAGGGAACCTCCAGGCCTTTTTGATGTGAGAAATTTTGGGCCAACAGCAAAAGACTAACAGCAAAGAAGAGGAGGCAGTTTATAGCCTGTTAATAACTGAAGAGTTGTGTTAGCTGAAGCTTACATTAACCCCTCTGGCAGATCAATATCTCAAGTTAAAAGCACCATAATGCATAATGTAGGGATATAATATAGATTTGGGTTTAAAGTCAACTATAAAAGGATAAATGAAATCAGCTCTGCAATGAGGGTAAGCTCCATCTCCTGAAAATATATACCTGAAATATAACTGAAACTCAAGTTTCATTTTAAAATTTGGCATTTGTTAAGACATTCTTAAGTCTTAAGTTCTTGCCTTAAGATCTAATTTAATCTGCTTCCTTTGTAATCTTTGCACAAAATGAGTGACTAGACAGCTGTCCTATAGTTGCCAAAGGACAGTATTAAACCAGTTCAGATTAAGGTATCAAAAGGACATGTATTAGTGCACAGATACATGCATTAGAAGGCTGGAAATATTAAAAAATAACCAAGGAAACAAAGTTAAATGGTGTGCTTGCTGAGAGTTTAAAGAGTCTGTTGACTTTAGCAGAAATTTTAGCAAAACCTAAAGGCAGGTTGTCCCTTAGTAAACAACTGAATGAAATAATTGCTGATTATGGCAATATCAGCTGTGTTTCTTTCATGTTTTACATTAAATATGTTGTGTTTGGGGCTTAGAAATAGATCCCTAACTCACAGCACGTGTATTAAAATGCCTGTTAAGACTCATAGAGCTTTTTGAACCTGCTCTGAGTTGCAACTTAACACAGCTTCATTTTCCTTCACCACAATTTTGTGAAATATACAGTTAACATGTATTCATTATGAAAGTCAAGAAATGTGATACCTTGAAGGATTTTTACATTAATTCTTCAGAAACACTTGAATCTGGATCTCAAAGCAAACTTTGAGGCTTGCAAAACCACTTAAGCTGGAATTTATAATACGATAAAAGGCAATATCTGCTTGACTCTTTGCCAACTGAAACCACCAAGCACCACACAGATCAATTAGGGCATGATTCTGCCAGATGCCAACATGTGTTGTGAGTCACTGTGTACTCTCAGCTCTTTGAAAACAACAGAATCAAGTCAGAAGATGCCCAGAACTTACTGAGGTCAGGTTTCTAACATATCAGTAAAACAGTACTTTCTGCTATATACTTTGAATAGAAGAACAAACTCAAAACATCCACTTGCAGACATCAAAATTAATAAAATTACCAAGGAACCAGCATTTCTCATATCATAATGAATGCAAAGCAAGCAGCTGAGCTAGCAGATAACATGAGGCATGTTAATTTGGAATTGTAGCAGCATTTGATAGCAAGGCGATGGCTAAAGTTCTATCAGCATTTCCCTTATAAGCCACCGTAAAAATCTACTGAAACCAGATATTTGGTGTGTGGTTTCTGAGTCTCAGAGTCATTCTAAAATTTGCATTTGATTAAGTAGTTTCCATGGAAAAGAAATCAAATCAGTTAATATTATGGTATTCTAGATAACAATTCAACTGAAGTTTAGGAGAATTAAGTTTATGTGTACTTTTACTGCCTAGCAAGTTTTGGTCCTTAATATTAAATGCAATGCTTATTATTCCATAGCTGCAAGAAAGAGCTTCCTCATTTAACAAATAACCTGCAAGAGTAGAGTAATTGCTTGTTCTGTATGAGTATGTGCTAAGTGCTCCTCATGTGGGTGACAATTTGCTCTTAGTGCTAAAAAATGCACTAGAAATCAGATATAATATCTGACTCAAGTCCACTATGTCTTGTGTGTGGGAATGGTGTCTTCTGCCCATTATACTTTGTGCTTTTTTGGTGCCTGTGATGCTATGTCAAAATTATTTTTATTTAGTAACATAGCACAAATTTCCAGTCTTCCTCCAGCTAGCAGTATTCTTCCTGAGATACGAACCCCAGTGGGCTGGGCATGTTCTAAACGGGAAGAGCAGCTCAGCTTCTGTTTCAATGGTGTCACAAGCTAAAAAGCCATGACAGAAGCAGCAACTCAGCAGTCACTAAAATCAACTCAGCTCCCCTTGGGCATCAAGCAAAGCCAGTCAGCCCTAGAAACACAGCAGCTATTATAACAGTGCCAGCAACGTGACACAGACCAAGGGAAGGAAGTACAGAAGAAAGAACCATAGGCAATTAAAGCAATCAGAACTCAGTCTGTAATATAGCCAAAAGCCAGGGCAGATGCTGCTATTCTTGTGACAAGTGTCATCCAATATTTTACGGCCTGAAGTGGTCAGGACTCAGTCTCAGTGCTGGGATTTACCTGCAGGAGAGCACCACAGAAGGGCATGAGTGACTCAGGGTGAAGAATGTCATCTTCTGAATCATGATGCCACTTCCTGTGACACTTTGTTTTATTTCCAGGATTCCCCTGGCTGTCTGAGACTAGGTAGACTTAAGACCTTTGGAAAACTGAATATATCTAAGGTCTCAGACCAGGTTTGTGCCTGCTGCAATACAGTAAACATTGCTGGCTGTGCCTCCAGGTTGAAGGTTTAATTTAATTTCTTCTAGTCATTATAAAGGTAAGAATGGTAGGTCTAGTTTTAAAATATTTCCTTGTTTTTGTTAGGTGTTGCCTGGCCTTCTGATTCCATAGTCATTAAAGGAGCAGTCAGTGTTTCCACTACAAACTCCTCTTTCAGGGATTTGTCATTGCCATAAAAACATATTCTCATTGCACATATATATACTCACTGCACAAATTTTCTTGTGAAGGTGGGTTCAAGTGGTTAAGTGTCAAAAATTGCTATACCAGAACAGGATACAAGGAAGAGAACTAAGGACTTGATTCTTAAATGAATGCCAAATGCTTGGCACCTGAGGAATTCCATTAAGTTCCAGAGCTTTGTTTACATTGTTAATAAACAAGCACAGGGACCAGAGTAATTAACAGTTGTTAAAAACAATTAATCCACAAAACACATAAATAAACAGCCACCATAAATATGCCTTGCATTCAGGCTATGAAGAGCCACATCTGCCCATAGAAGAAAGAACAAAGATCACAATCCTAATGCAGAAAATAATGACATCTCATTTATGTAATGAATTTCAGGGGTGATTTTTACTCAGCTCATGTTCAATTTAACTATAAGAAGCTCAAGCTGTAAAAAGAGGTTTGTCTCCTACCTTCTGAAGGAGATAGGTTTGATAATGCAGTGCCTTATGCATATTCCTTCTACCTGCTCATATCTCTCTTACATAGATACAATTGGAAAAATTAATATACATTACAGTTATTGAAGGAAGATTAATGTGTGACAGTAACTGAACGATGTTTCTATAGATAACCGATTCTACTGAGGCTAGAACTCTAATCCAGCATTTCAGCAGTAGAAACTGTTCCTTCTTTCATTAACACACCGGCCA
>NW_008664475.1:20915-51386 GCF_000695815.1 Acanthisitta chloris | reverse complement strand
CTAACAGAACCACATCTGCATGATCCTGTGGTGGGCATGATGCTGCAGGTATAGACAGACTTAAAATACAGCCTGAAATTATTGTTTTCTGATACACAGAGCTACTTAATAGCACAGATTTTGCTGCACATAGAGCATGTTAAAGGCAGAGCTGAAACTCTTACTTATTAAGAGGCTAGTTGCAATCCTAATATATCTCATAGATGTAATAAAATATTCATTTTATCTACTGTGGGTACAAAAATTGTGTAAGACATAAACCCAAAATTTAGGCATAACAGCTGCAAAAATTACTGCAAGATGAAACTAAGAGACAGAATACAGAACATGTAGTGAAAAAATAATTCCTGAATTTTAACATCACAACTAGGGACCTTGCAAAAAGTAGAGATCAAGAGAAATTGATGGATAAAGGAGAGGAAGCCAATGAAGTAAGGAAGATCTGTATACATTTTAACATATTTGTAGAGTTTATGCCTCTTAATTAAATTCTCTACTGCAGTTACTACAAACCCACATCAAATATTCAGAGAAACTGCCATACCCAACAAATTCAGTGAGATGCAGGCCAAAAGCATATGCCTGTAGAAATGGACGAAGAAGATTTTGACAAGCAAGTGCATCAACAGTTTGTCTTCTCCTCTGCTATTGAATTGATCTGTATGTACTGATAAACAATAGCAATCATATCTAAAAGAAAAATCACATTTTGACAATTATTTTATTTTGTTTTGGTGCAGTTCATTTTATCTGTAGAAACACCAGAATAAGGATACCCCTTGCATATTAAAATACTATACACACTTTAAATATCTGTTCAGGAGGTTTTAATATTTACTTCCTGAGTGAAATGAGGTGAAGTGACTGCAGACAGACAAGCCCCTTCCAGCCCTTCTCATAACGCCAAATCTATCAGCTCTTATGAATCAATCTCATTCCATGAATTATTTTTCCAGGGCTCATTCTCAACAAAAGATCACTAGACAATGTGGCAAAACAGTTACCTAATATGACATGCTGAAACTTACCTTTCTTTACCTTTTTTAATCCCCAAGACAGATGATCCACTTCTTCACATACTGGAATGACAAAAAAAAGTAGAGAATTTTCTCCAACTGAGCTCCTGACCAAACTGCTCAACAAGTTCAATTGTAGCAGGATTCGATCAAATTTATTGAGACCTTACTGAAACAATCTTTTTCATGTTTGGCCTGTAAGGTTTGAATTATCACAGAAGTTAGTCATAGTAGTTACTGACAAGTAATTTTGATTAAGCTGATAAAAGAAAAGAACATGATGCAAATAACAGAGGTGGCTCTACAGGTAAAACTGTTTGGGTCAGGGTATGCAGAAGCTGGCTGGGCTCAAAGACCATGGGACTGTGTTTTAATTGTATCAGGATTGGCTCCTATTTTTTGTTTAATATATAAGCTTCAGAGGCTGAAGAGTATCAAACTGAAAACAAACTAATCTAAACCTGCTCTTGTTTCGTATTGGTCTCCT
The DNA here is from genome assembly GCF_000695815.1 of Acanthisitta chloris. Lineage (NCBI taxonomy): Eukaryota > Metazoa > Chordata > Aves > Passeriformes > Acanthisittidae > Acanthisitta > Acanthisitta chloris. The sequence goes on along the minus strand of NW_008664475.1, from coordinate 49,883 downwards.
AGATAACTGGAGTATCTATGAGAGGCATTCAGGGAAGTGTGAGTCACCCGATAAGTTTTTATAGGAGCTCTCCAAGATAGAAAGAGACATATTAGCAACTAATCAATTTTTTATTTTTTATTTCCTCAGTTAAGGGAAAATTGAAAGTAAGGGCAAACCAGATAATAAAGCTGACATGGAAGGGTTAAGTTTAATTCTTGAGTCTGTGAAAGCAGCCAGCTGTGATACTGGACTGACAATTAAAAGGTTTTATTTCCCTCAGTTTGGCAGAATGAAGCGTCACAGGCTGTCCGCACGCACTTCCTAAGGGGATTTCACTTCAGAGCCAGCTTCACTTTAAATGCTTGCTTACTAAAAGTCACAGATAAATTTTAGGTATGTGGTAGCTGTTCCATGCATTGGAAGCAGTGCTACCTCTCTTGCCATGTTATATGTTTCTCCAAGTAAAGAAAGTACCTACTTTGATATTGCACCACACATACCTGCTGAAGGGCACAGTGAAGACACAATTTCTGAGACTTGCTTTGAAGAATAGGGGAAGAATCTGGGTAAAGTCACATCCCTTTCACACAGCAAAAATGCAATAGTCTGAGTGCTTTGTGTGTGTTCTGCACTCAGTCCCAGGAGTGGATGTATTCCCAAAATAACACAGGGGTGCACTTGTTTTGTTGAAACAACAAATAAACCAGCTGAGGATAATCTGGTGAACAACGAAAAAAGAAACTGAAAAAACCAAACCCCTCCCAACAATTTTTCCCATGGAGGTACTAAGCTGTTTCTTTAACATTCAAATATATCAAAATGGTGCTTGGGTACATGTAGTCTGAAAATGTTGTCAGGTGCCATGCTGCTTCAGACAAGGAAATATTTTACAGTAAAGTTCAAGTCGCTTTTAACCAGTAGTTTGTAGTTACAGAAAACTGGAACTCACATGCCTTTGGGCACTTGTGTCTAAAAGCTTTTACTGAGAAGGAGTCAATACACTCAAACTCAGCAAAGCACTGCTGATGCAGAAAACTTTGTCAAATTTAGTCAGCATGTTGCAATGAACATCTGGGAAGGGCTCTGTCTTAACAATTCAACTACATCTTGTGGAACTGCTCTGTCTTAAGAGTTCGACTGCATCCGTTCACCTCCGCTGGCACCGCAATACGCAAAACATCAGAAAACAATTCTTTGTGAAAAAGGAAAAAAATTAGGGCTGAAAATTGCAATATATTGCTATTATTAGATTAATCTTGGGGATAGACATCCATATGAAAAAAAGTAATAGGAAAGGGACAATTTTCCATAAATGCCTCCTTGGTAACTAAGCGAAACACTAAATTTCTGGGCCAGTGACAAAAGCAAAAACAAGGTGTAGGTTTGCCAAGCCTCAGCTCAGCAGCCTGGTGCAAGACTCAAAATTTAAGAAAAAAAAGTGTCTATAACATTTAGTCGTCTTTATGGCTGAAGTTGTTTTCTAAAGCTTCATAATTTGTTTTGGGGGCTGGAGGGGTTATATTCCTATTGATTTTAAAATATCTGCCAGTTTTCTTACAATTCTGCTCTACCGTTAAGTACAAAGGCTAAATTTCTGCTTACAGCCCACACATTATTTGCTTTTCTCATGCCCTTGGAGATTATACTCACCTTTGGTTTAGGTTCTTGAAAAGTGACAGGTACATATGAATGGATGAGCTGATCCATTAAGTACAGTAATGCTGTATTGGTACCTGCAGTCCATGTGCATCATTGATCCTTTCAGGTTATTGGATTCAGTGGGAATTTTTCTATACTGTGACACTTTGTGCTCAGTCTAGGCATGACTAAATGGAGGAGGGCAGGCATGCAATGTTGCAGAATGAAGGATACTTGGGAAACCCCAGCTTTGGTACTTCCTACTTTCAAAGAGTTGATTTTGTAACCAGATCTAACCTCATATGAAAGGGAAAGAAAGAGTCCATGACAAAGGCAACTGAAGATTGTAGCAGGGCACACAAACACCAGTCAGAATTTGGGTTGGCCAGACAAATTATCTGGCCTTTCCCAACTTCAGAGGACTTGATTTTCCACCCCAAAAAATGTGCAAGTTTCAAGTGTGTGTTGTTACTTTATTTTTGAAGAAAGCCCACTCTGTTCACATGCGACCAGCTCTCCATCATCAATGGGTCACCCATGCTGACTGCTTGTGACAGCTGCACAGAAACCAGTGGACTGAGCAACTATTTACACGCTCAGCTACCAGCCACACACACCTTATTGTCCGTGGAGAGAACTGATGTAAGGATGGGTGCAGAGGGTCCTAGAGTGGGGCAGTGGAGGGAGCATCCCCAAGCTCCCTTTCCCCAGATTGGAGCTCAAGCATCCCTGTAACATCTGCTGTGCTGGCTGCAGTGGAGCTACACTGGCATCAGCTCATGGTGCTGGCAAGCTGGCAGAGCATCCCTGAGCCCTGGTAGGGAGAGGTGGAAACATATCTGGGGGAAAAAAAAGGGACAAAAGATAAATATTTCTTTCTACACTAAGAGCTCACTCCATTTTGCCCTGCCACATATGTATGTGCACACTCCTCCCACAAGCATATTTCAAAGCTTGTGGAAGCACCAAAGATATTAAAACTTCTCAGGATGAAGCAACAAGAATCTTTTATGCTGAAATGGGTCAGGGCTCCCAGGCATGTGGGTAGGCCAACAGCCAACCTGACAATTAAAGCAATGTAAGCTACAGCCTACCACAGAGCACCAGACTGGAGAAAAATTTCCTCCTTTCCTCCAGTGCATACTCATGTATGAGGTGCATGTCACTGGTCTAGATTATCCCAATAAAAATGCTATCACTGACAACAGGATGAGAAGAACCCTCAGCAGACTTCTTATCTGGTCTTCCTGAATAAATCCAAATTTTAAATGCCAAAGCAAATGCTGAGTGTCTGTCACAGCTATTACAGGAAGAAAAAAAAGAATAATGTCACATAATAGCACATTTCTCTCTCAAGAAGCTTTGATGTCAGGAAACAAAATACCCAAGTACAACTATTTTTTCAACTTATTCATCTTTGGGGGTTGCCAGAGGAAGGTCTTTTCTGCCTCCCAGACCACCACAAAGTTGAGACATGGGGAACAAGTGATCATCCACATGACTCTTCTGTGAAAGTTCTGGATTTTCCAAAGGGCCATTTGCCGTTACATGTTTATTCATTTTTCCAGTCAGTGAGCATTACAAAAATGAAGGACAGAAAAACAGAGGTTCTGTTAACAGCTCCCAAGTGACTATCAAGAGCATGCAGTTTCGATCTTTGATGCAGATGATAGCAGATTTTCTCAGGAAGCTAAGGAAAGACACAGCCCAGCCTTGTGAAATTGCATAGAAGCTAACAATTTGTAAAATTTGTATCTATAAAGCCATATCAACAATTGAATTTTAGGTGATTCTTTGAATGATTGGTAACATTTATCACATTCTGTGACAGACAGCAACTGTAATAGCTGTAGGGAGGTAGTGAGGAGTTTTCCATCAGAGCTGGAAAGCCCTTAGGTAAGAAAAGACATCTATGACTCAAAAAAAGTAATCTTTCAGTTGAAGAAACAGTACCCATTTCTGGTCTTCTGACATTCAGAAATATTCTGTAGTTGAGATCTGACATTTAGACCATTTTAATTTTTTATTAGACTTTCTGTCTTTAAAAAAAATCAAATCAAATTAGAAAACTTCTGTATACTTGACTAAATACTGAGAATGATGGCCCACTTTACTGCTCTCCAGCACGATTCACTGAATAATCCAACATGTAACCTTGCTCCAGCAGTGGTGAAATAAATTCCTCACTGGAAGGTTGTTAATAGATAAGCTGTTCATCTACATTAAATGTAACAGCTCTTCTTGGTGATTTCTCCTTTTTGCAAACATCTGAAACTTCTGAAGGAAACACTACAGATTACTAAGCTATGACAAAATAAAAGCAGTCATGGACAAAAAGTTGTATACTGGGCAAAAGCACAGAATTGTCTTCAGAGAAACATTTCTGCATAACTCTATTTTTATCATATTATTTGTTGTGTGTTTTCACTCAGTACTTTTTCTGCTTTCCAAAGTCAAGTGAAAAACAGTCACTTGTAACTTCTGACCCGAAGTGTTCTTGGGAACAACTGCATAAGCAATACTGTGGCATTATGCCTAAACTCCTTAGCTTTGCTGGACCTAGACTGACTCACACAGGATCATTTTAGCTCTGTCTGTAACCACTGCACTGACTGATCTGCAAACCAAATTGTCTTTCCCTGCATAATGGGAAGATGACTCTTCGCTTCATCAAGCAAACTGTCTGTCTCATCTAAAAGGTTATTAAGGCAAAATGTTGAGATTTTATTGCAAATATCTGAATTACATTTTTTCGCAAAAGAGACATGAAGGACCATCAAGTGAGAACAATCAAGGTCACTAAAATGCCAGGCAAAACCTCGACCACCTCCCTACATGAAAGACAATGGTATGACTAAAGCCTCCAACTTAAGTAGCTGTGGAGTTTGTCAAGAACACTATATGCTGCAACAAGCTAAAACAGTGGGCGTTGGGACCCGTGTGTTGCTGTGGGCTGAAAATTTCACTGGTAAGAAGTGTAACACTTCAGGATGAAAGGTACTCTTTAACCATAATATAGTATGTCATAAATCACCTTTTAGGATGTAGGATGTAGAACTAGTTGGCATTTGAGCCCAAAACTGATAGAAAGTTTTAAATACTTCAAATACATTTGTTTATTTAAACAGGTACACATATTAAATATACTTAACTAAATATGCATTGCAGAAGATCTGGCAGGTTACAAAACAATCATAACTAGCCACTAGAATGGGGTAGTTGTGTTTTCACTCACTTGAAGTAGTTAAACAGAAATAATGCATCTTCCCATCACCACCAGCAGCAGCTTTGAGCAGGAATCATTCAGTGAAATTCCAAGGCTTATGTGACATAGGTGTGCTGGTTTTGGCTGGGGTAGAGTTAATTTTCTTCACAGTGGCTAGTATGGGTTATGCTTTGGATTTGTGCTGAACATAGGGTTAGTAATACAGAGATATTTTCATTATTGCTGAGCAGAGCTTACACAGAGCTTTTCTGCGTCTTGTACTGCCATGCTGGCAAGGAAGTTGGGGGTACATGGGAGATGGGGAGGAGGCACGGATGGGACAGGTGACCCAAACTGACCAAAGGGATATTCGGTACCTTATGAGTTCATGCTTAGTATATAAAGTGGGAGGAAGAACGAGGAAGAGGGGGACATTTGGAGTGATGGTGTTTGTCTTCCCAAGGAACCGTTACGTGTGATGGGGCCCTGCTCTCCTGGAGATGGCTGAACACCTCCTGCCCACGGGAAACAGTGAATTAATTCCTTGATTTGTTTTGCCTGTGTGATTGGCTTTTGCTTTCCCCATTAATCTGTCTTTATCTCAACCCATGAGTTTTCTAGCTTTTACCCTTCCAATTCTGTCCCCAGTCCTGCTGGTGAGAGAGTGAGCGAGTGGCTGCATGATGTTTGGCTGGAGTTAAACCAGAACAATAGGTGTGCTGGTTTTGACTGGGATAGAGTTAATTTTCTTCACAGTAGCTAGTATGAGGCTGTGTTTTGGATTTGTGCTGGACAACAGTGTTGATAACACCGGGATGTTTTAGTTACTGCTGAGCAGTGCTTATACAGTGTCAAGGCCTTTTCTGCCTCTCATACCACCCCCACCACAACAGTCAGAGGCCAGCTGGGATCATCATCATGATTCCTTCTGGTTTTAAAAGCTCTGAATACTATATGGAATTCCTGTAATTAATCTAGCTCCACAGGCTTCTTTTTACGAGTGAGTTATTTTGGCTTTCTGTATCAGGAGAAATAACGAGTTGCAGACAGTCAGGGTTTATTGAAAGTAGGGAATTACTATTTGAAGCTAAGTCTGTTTCTAAAAAGCCTGCTGTATAAGCCTGTGCTCATTGGAAACACCGAAGTTGATCTCGATGACACATCCTATTTGCTGAAAGTTTACGGTAGATTGACTCATGCAGTTTTATGTTGTGCTCTGTTTAAAATACTTTTTTTTTGTTTGAGTGGTAGCTGTTTCAGTGGTTACCTTTTGGTTTGATGGTTTGTTTTTATAGGGCAGAGAAAGTTTACCCAAATTACGAGCAGTTGCCAGTACTGCCTGAAGAAAAATGTCATTCTGACATTGATTTCTTGGGGGAATGAATCATGCAGCTATATAACTTTTAGCAATGCTGTCTGTCTAGATTTGTGATCTTTTTTCTTTCTTTTAGTACAAAGTTTGTCACTTGAAACAATGTGTGATGTCTCATCTTAAGCATATTTATAGTTTCCCCTCAGTTTACTAACAGTTCTGTTCTGTGTGTCATTCATGTCTGGCATATGCATCATCGGTAGTTCCATTTCAGTATAGAAACCCATAATTTCACTTTATATTTTGTCCATATGCATCATTTTTGTGGCTATGTTTAATCCATGATGGGTCATTACAAGGAGGCCTTCTTAATGATAGAAACCATAATGTGTTCCAAATATAGCACAGTATGGATAATTGCAGACAGGAGTTTAGGGGTATTTTTGGTTTTGACAATTAATGACTGCCTGCATGGAAGTTTTAATGCATTGCCTCACATGAAAAACCACAAACAGAAAACTAATGGCACATTCCTTTGGAGAGTTCCCTTGAGCTCAGCTAATCCAAAGAAAATCAAAACGGCCAAATCTTTAAATCAGCACAAACAGAAAACCTAAGTAATGAATACAGCTTTATGGATTTCTTCAGGCCAGATCCTGCTCACTTGAAATCTTCCACTTAGGAGGAAAGGACTGAGGAATCCCAAGAGCAGCAAAATCAAAGCAGCAGATGTTTCTAGTCTGGTTCTAATCTCATGTAATTAGAAAAGCAGATAAATCATAACTTCTCATTTTCTCATCCCTGCTTTCTTTTTAAGACTCCATTGTTTCCTTGCTCTATTATCATGGGTCCCTGTTACTATTTCTTAAGTGCTGATTGATGCAAATCTTTGGAGGTGTAAAGCCATAATGTTTGTCATGATGTTTAGGGGCTCTAGTCAATAAGTCTCAGCTCTTGCCCTTTGCCTCCTTGAAAAAGAGCAGCTCATTCAGATTCTGACTCCATTGCCCTCCCCACCATGGAGAGGCACTCACTGACCATGTGCCTGTCTGTACCACATAGCATGATGGCAGGTACAGTCATCACATCTGCAGGGTCATCTCTAAGGACACACTGGCATCTGCACACAGGGAAAGACTCACAATTGCTGATTCATTCCCTGCCACAGATCTTCCTTAAAGGAAAACATGTGAATCTCTTCCTAGTGCTAACTGGCAGTAATTCACTTTCAGATCAACTAAGCCTAGAAAATTTTTTTAAAAAAAGTTCTCATTGAAAAGAAGCCAGTTCCAGCTGGGAAGCAGGACTCCAGTCTAAATCCACTTCCAGTGTTCACCTGTACCCTTGTGAAATTGGCTTCCCACCTCTGGGAGCAGGCACTACATCATCCTATTGCATGGGTACTAGGGTGATCACACACACACACTTACTGTGGGCAGGAAGGGCATGAATCCAAACCCAGGAATGTGGATGCAACAGCATAGCTGGAGTCTCTGCACAGCTTCACAGTTAATGGACCATGTCAATGCCATGAAACTGAAATCACCTCTGCTATCAGCCAAACAGCCTCCTCCACTGTGTGAAGTTATTTTCATCACTAAGGGATCAAGACATATATTGCACAAGAAAAGGGAGGAGAGAAAGGAGAAGAGCAATTGGAGATTTCTTAATTATGAGTTTTGTGCATTCATGCTCTGCTTGCCCCTTGCATAGCCTTTATTCTTTTTATTAGGTTGTTGGTCTTTGGAAGTAAACCAACTGATCTGCGATGCAGTGCTGTGGATGCTTTGCATGCCAAATTTCTTCTGTGCCACAGAGCCAAGGACCAGTTAAGATTAGAGGTAATCTCTTACCATTAACACAACAGCTCACAAGTTCAGGTTTCTTCTTAATTGCTTATGGCTGGTAGAAACCTAGGGATGTGCTTTTAACTGCCCAAAGGGTAAGACCTCTCAGCCACAGCACAGAACAAGAACCTGCCAGGATCTACTTTCCTCCCAGCATATGCTGCTCTAAGGAAACTGCAAGCGCCTAACAGATTGTGGCAATTTCCTGTCAGTCACTGAAAAGTGACTGTGAAATCAATAAGAATAAAGTTAGAATCTTCAAAACCCTTGGAGAAATGATAATGCTACATAATGGTTTACTGACAGTGTTGGACATAGTCTTTGAAACTGATTTAATATTGCTTGTAAACTCATAAATTCTCTTGAATGCTGTCATAAAATTCCACACACATTAAACAAAACCATGTACCAGTTTTTGGTAATGAGAAATACTGTGCTGATTTATGAGCCTTTCTTCTATATCTGTACTTATATTGCTGCAGCCAGAGAGAAGGCAGATTAAAAAGCAAAGCATTCAAGTAGGTGTCATTTCCTATGTGGGGATGAGACAAACAAAAACTTGAAGTTTAGGAGAATCCTGCCTTGGGGAAAACTGCTGAAAGCTCGGTGGTTCCCAACAGTTCCCATCAATGGCAAAGTCATTACTATTCACAAATCTTTTTATAAGCCCTGTGTAGCTCATGTTTTTCTTACCAGAGGTGGCTCAGCAGTAGTTGTAAGGGATGTGAATTACTCGAAATGGTAGAAGTCACAGCAGTCCTTTTATCCAGTCTGTGCTGGTGCTGTACTTTATATGTTAAATACTATTAAGCTAAAACCCAGCCACAATGACACCACATTGTACACCTAAGCAAGTATTTACAACTCAGAGACATGCATATGAAGCGGGGAGTAGAACTCAGTCTTTCGGTTTTCAAATCACAGGACAAAAGCTCCAGAGCTACCAGCAATAATCAGAATTGAGCAGAAAAAATACCATCATTTTAAAGTCTTTCTCTGTCACACAAAACTTGAAGTAAAAAGAGTAATTCATTAGCACATTAAAAATCCCAAACAAACATAACAAAACAAACAGCTATCTGAGTATGAACTGAGTGAAGGATTTTTTCCTTTAGTTTTTTTATGCCTTCAAGTGGAAAATATGTCACCACCATCACCCTGCCTCCTCTTCACTAGCAAACAGTCTGGCAGGCAATAACTAGGAAGGTGGGAGAATGAGGTTTGAAATTTTCTTCTTTTTTTGCCAGAAAGACACCCACACAGACATGAAACCAATGTTATGATACACATTACACAACACTGTGAGTCCCCAAACACCAGGGAAGCAACTAAGGAGGTAAGACAGAGTTCACTGAGCAGGGCAAACATCTTGAGACACATTTGGTAGCAGGGTTCAGGCAGTGATCAAGGCCAGGAGCCTATGGGCTAGGAAGGAGGTCTTCAAGCTTTCTCTGATTTCCCATGGACCCTTCCTTGTTCATTGTTTCCCATTCTCTCATCTTCCTCACATCTTTGTGTTCTCCTTTTTCTGGATGAGCTCCTAAATCTCCCAGGACAGGTAGCTGCCTCCTTTTGCAAAGTGCTGAAGAAAGTGCTAAAAACTGTTTGACTCTGGCTCTATTTGGAAAATGTGCAGCAGAGTTTGAACTGAAAGGAAGGAAAAAAGAGAAACTAAATGATGATAAATCTAGATAAATCTATATAATTATAGCCTATAAGGTCAAATGGGTAATGCAAGGCACAGCAGCTGAATTCTAGGACCAAGAGACTGGCAAAGCTTGATTTTTGAAGTTTTGTCACTGCTTTGCATGATAAACTGGTTTCATATAAAATCCACAAGTCAGCACATCCCCTCGGTACCACTTACTCATTTATATGTTTTATCCTGGGCACAAGCTGAACATCTGCCATCCCTTGTGACAATGGCTTCCATCCATCACATGGCTTTCTCTGGAGCACACAGTTCCCTATTTCATGGAAGGGTTATGAGCATGTTAGAAAGCAAAGCTCAGCTTTGCACTAATACAAGGCTTCACACAAGGTTCTGTTAGTCTGTGCTTCAATGTCAGTGACTTTTCTGTTCTCTTAGAAAATGTTAAAGAGGGCAGAATCAATAATTTTCAGTTTGTTGTGGTGGGGAGTATACCTGTTCTCTTGGGGCAACTTGTGCACAACTTTGCCACTAATCCCTACTATAAACTCAGAAAGCAAACTCAAAAGATTTCATACAAGTGCTTTTTCAATTCACAGCCATGTGTGGAGGTCTGTTTCTAAATAAAAGTATTTTAATTAGCCATTCAATCCTCTGTTTAATTGTTTACATGATTTTTTTTTTTTTAACAAAGGAGCCTCAAACCCGAATGGGCAGGACAGAAGTGTGATTCCAGGCAGAACATTATATTTGGTTCCTATTTCTGCAGCCCAAAATAACAACTCTCCGAAGAGCATTGGGGCTGTTCAAATTCCAGAGCCAGAACTAAGCTCCACAGCTCAACACATCGTGTGATCTCTAGGAGGAGAATGAAGGAGAGCTCTAAAAGACAGAAATGCCTGAGATAAGAATGTAAAAATCTGAGTCTGCGTACATGCCTGTAATCTCTCATGTGTAAACAAACAGTTAAATTTATGTCAGGGAGCAGCATGTTCAGTTTTCTGAAGAAGACGTGTTTCCCAGAAGGAATTACATAAATATTTATGAAAATGAAGCAGGAAATATTTTCCCAGGGTAGGAGACTGTTCAGCACTGCATCAGGTCAGTAGAAGCTCGGGTTTATTTTGTCAGTCTTCCCCTGGAACTGAATCATGGCCCTCTTGTTTGCAAAAATCTGCTCTGACACAGGAAGAGGCTGCACTTAGATAAACACAACTACAAACCACACTGAGTATTTCACTTTCTATCACATCGCTGAATACATATGTGAATGGCTTACCTTTTTGGACAGCTTCTCTGAGTGATTGCATAGAAAACAGTAGCAGTAAGTACTTAGGCCTCTCTGGAAGGCTGGTGCCATATAAATAAAGTCTAAGGTGTCTTCAGTAGAACTAAAAGCCTGCAGGCTAACTGAAAGAGAAGTATTCTCAGTCCAAGTATTCACAATAAAAGTGCTTATAACACATTCATTGTGAGCCAGGAAATTTTTGCTAAGTGCAAAAGTTAGAAACACAAAGTTGTAATGCACTGCTACCTGAGTGAACCAAAGTTATACACAGTGGAGGTCTGTTTAGGGTACAGGGCTTGGTACTGCACCTCCAACAGCATCCAGCAGCTCTCGGAATCTGTGGTCTGCAACCCAAGCTCCTTCTGAGATTTCAGTGCTGACCAGCCATTCTGCTCCCTGGGCACCAGCTGTCTCCAAATCCCTCCGGCCTTGCAGACACTTACAGCTGGAATCTGGGTCAGCTTTTCAGTTTAAGAGCCAAAGGCTGAGGGGGATAGGAGTGGGAAAGGAGAGGCAGGAGCATCCCAAGAAGGGGTTGTAAACTCTGATGCAGACCTGAGGTTCTCCCAGAGCACCATTCTTGTGTCAGACCAGGAAAAGTTCATACTCATCCCTCAAGGGACCCAACTCAACAGAGTCAAACTCACCAGCAGAAAACCAGGGAGATCATAGTTCATGGTGGAACATATATTTATGTACTGCTGAGGCTGATGAAGCCTCTCATATATCCAGCAAGAATTGCCTATAATTATTAGAGAGATTTTTGAGAATTTTTTCCTTACGTTAGTTCTTTTTGTCAGTGATTTTCAGGCATATGAAGATCTAGTCCCCATTTATATCTTACTCAGAGGAACAACAACCAGTGGAGACTGTTTATAGGCTCGAGTAGTCACTGTGTAGTGTCAAAACCAAAAGTGACATTTTACAAAATAGCCCTAGGATTACTTTCCTCCCTACACCTTGCAAACCACATGTTACTGCTCTTCCTCCTCCATATTCTCTAAGCTTTCCCACCATGATTGATGTATCTGGTACCACAAACTGCAACATCCCAAATCAGAGACTCTGTTTGGTATCTACTAACACCTGAAGAATAAGCAGATGAAGGCAATACAAATTACCAAGGAAGTTACTGGGACTCCAAACACACCATGCACGACACAAAGGTTACCTGACTACTGGTCATCTCAACAAAGAGAATCTTCCATGATATTATTTTGTGTCTTCTCAGGGTTTCCTTGTAAAACATTCATGCCCTTGGAAGTATTTGTTTTATGTCTTTTATGTCTGGACAATGCTGCCTAGTTTGTTTTTCTCTCTTGCTTATGGACATTTCTTTAAGCCTAATTCAATGAGAATTAACATGCACAAGAGGCACTCGGCCTCATTAAATCTCCATGAGCAATGAAGCTGCTTGAAGATTTTTCAGTGAAACTGGTTTGATAAATACTGATTTGCCAAAACCCAAGCCTTCTGTGCTAGTATATCAGTTTAGATGGATTGCCTGTTGAGGCAGATTTTCTAGCTCCAGGACAGCATTTCTGGTCCAGCATATAGGAAGACACAACTGATTAGCACACAGCCTTGTAATAAGGCAATATAACCTTAAGGCTCTAGTGCAAACACTGGTTTGAATTTGGCAGAGAAATAATTCAAAACTGGATCACCTACATTTTAAGTAAGTGTCTTCATTAACTAGGTTTTAGATACATTAAACTTCTCACTGTGTGTTCAGGGGTTTGTGACTTTTAGGGGTGGGGGGAGAAGTAGGGTCTTGATTTATTTTCTAATGTGGAATGAGAACATTTGTAAATTAATACAGCAGTATCAGAAAACGTTCCTTGCTTACTCCTGGACAGTGACTGAAGTGGTTAAACAAATGGTTTCCTCTCTCACTTGCACTTACTCCCTCTTTATGCCTGATAAATAACAAAGAAGTCACTGTAAGTCTCTCAGTGCTGTGGAATAGATAGCATCATTCATGTCAGTTTGGCAACATTTCCCAAAATGCCTCCTCCAAAGCTAAGTGCACTAGCTTCCCACTCCTACGCTCTCTATTCTTGCTCTTACATTGACCTTCTGCTCACAAAATGGAAAGTGAAGAGAAGAAAAAGATAAATAAAACAGATTTACAGTGTACAAGTCAGGGGCACAGTGCCCAAAGCAAATCACAGAGGAACAAGTTTATTCCTGGTATGACTCTACTCAACTATAATCCCAGTTTTCTCTTTCCTCCTCCTCTAGCTGTGGTGTACCCGTTATCAAGGCCACACTTGAGGGTGTTAGATCACATTCTTTAGGACAGAGACCACCATTTATTTCTGAAAAGTACTGCATACAATTTAACAAAAAAGAAAAGTGTTTTGAAAAGGGGGACAGTCTGTGACTCTGCTAGAAAAAGAGAGGGAGAGGAGTGTCTTGACCCATCTTGGGACTTTGGCCAACATTTTATCACAGATGAAAGCCTGAAATCAAAGCCTTCCTTCAGCCTTTAAGAAGAGGTATTTGCTTTTACATCAGTAGTGCTACTTATTCTGTCTGCCCAAAGGCTAAAATGTTGCAGGACTAGGGAACTAATACTCTCTTAAATAATGAGGACAGCCTCTCAAAAGCTATTATCATAGGAAATACATTTTTTTTTGCCTAGAATGGAAAGCAAACATGCTCTCATGCACTACACAGTTCAAAAGCATAGTTCAACATTTCGAGTAGCTGTCTCCTTAACTGTGTGAGAAACCAGAAGTTAATGAAATCCCTGAAAACACTACAAATACTCCTCTTTCTTTTCTGCCAGGCTACCTCAAACAACCTGCTGTCCCTGGTTACTGTGTTCCCCTTAAGAGAAAGCTGGAGTTTTTTCTAGGAAGGGATTGTGCACAGATATCTGTCACACCATCTTGCAAAAGGAAGGATCCATGCTACCTGTTCCTCCATCCAAGTGGCATCCTATACCTGGCTTCAAAGTCCCAGCACCCAGCTGAAAACCTGATAGCTACCTCATATGGATTTGAACCAGCCACAGCTTCCTCAACAACCCAAAGATAATGTTCTGTTGGGACCTATGTTACACCACTGTCCTGACATATGGCCTCTCCCAGTGCACAGGAAGTAATATGGGAGGAGATGTTGCAGTCATTCAAGCTCATCTTGTTCTGTGTCTTCAGTTCTGAAGTGTGTCCTTTCTGTACTGTGTCTACTGACACAATCTGGGCTTGGAGCAAGCATTGTGGAGCAATCTGTAAGCATAAAATCATAATTTGTTGGGTTTTGGGCTAAAACACCCACTGATAACATCAAGTTTTCATTTGCTACTCTGGGAACTATGGGTACATGGCACTGAAAAGGTGTGAAATACCACCAGTGATTTCTACCCACAGTGGACTTGCAGCTCATCCGTTGTCACTAACAGTCTCTTTGGAGGAAAGCTTTTGTGGAAAAATATCTCTACATGTTATATGGAGTCTGCATTACTCTTCCATCACACAACCAGCCAAAAGTATCTTATAACTAATTAGTATGCACTTGGATACAATACCAAAGTCTTTTGTCTCTTGAGTAAGTGAAAAGCTGAGCATGAAGAGTAAGTGCTGAAAGGAACAAAAAAGTACAGAAGAGATATTCCCATATATTGAAGAAATTTTCCATGGCAAAACCAGCTAAACATCTCACAGATAAGAGATATATTGGAATAAACAGCTGTCAGTGTTAAATAAATATCCTGGATAATGTGCAGGACAGAAATAACTACATCATCATCAAACTCCTTTTTTCACTTTATTTAGCTGTTCTTGCATGTAGCTTCCAATCTTTCCACTGCTCCAGTTAGTGAAGCATTTATTTTTGAGTCAGCTGCATTTCTTAAGACTGTAACAACGAAAGGCATTTCCTGAGAAACTACGAGGATGAGCAGCAAGAAAGAACAACAGCTAAGGAAATACGGGACCCTTGTAGTGCTTTTTATCTTCCAAGTTCAGATTTTTGGTTTTGATGTTGACAATCAACCTACAACAGATGTCTGCTCAACACACACAATTTTACCTGGACCAAAAGGTGAGAAATTATCAGGTTGCTAATGCTGAGACCAGTACTGATAAAGGCTGATTTTTAAAAATAGAGACATGGAGGGCTTGTGGAATGGGCTGGGGATAAAAGATGTGAATTATTGTGGACTGTACAAACATCTAGAAAAGTGGAACTGTAATAGGCAAAAATGATGAAGCAAAGAGGTTTGAATTTGGTTTTCTTTACTTTCAGGAACAGTGTTACATATTTTCATGTAAGTTAGAGCTGTCCTTTTGCATCCTCCTCCGGGCACATAAATCTTCTCTTACTTGTGTTCATCACACAACCAGTACAGCTAACAGCCACAAACTGAGTGACGTGTCTAAAAGTAGACACCTATTGAGAACTGCTAATGGTTCATTTTTCACCTACAGAGATGGAGAAATATGCAATATTTAAAATTACTAAACTGTTATTCTTTCCAAATGTTTATTTGTAAACACAGCTCTGCGGCATTCATCAGACCTGAACCAGTAGCTCTTGTTGAATTAAACAGGACCTTCTCTACAGATTTCAACAAGGACTAGATCAGCTCTGACATGTACAGGTCCTTTATCTTCAAAACACTTTGCAAATATCTGAAATGAAATTTTCTGCATTAACTTACTTTTTCTGTAACACAACTAACGTCAATGGAATTGCCTGGAGGGTATCTTAGCAAAAAATCGGGTCTATGACATACAAATCTATCTTGTAGTGACAGATCTAAAATATATATTCCACACCACAGCTATTGCATTTCAAACTACTGCTTCCTTTTTAGTAATTTTTCTATAGGCTACAGACTGAGAGAAAAAAAATGCAACTGATTTAAATTTAAAGCAGAAAAAAGATTATCAAGTCAAGAGCACTGCTATGGGCTCGTTTGTTTTTATGATGGATTATTCAAATGCATGTTGCTTAAAGGACCATTTTAATCAGCAAGTTAATTTCTTTATGATTACAATCCAAGCTTAAACCTTTGCTGCCACAGCATAAATGCAGAGAGATGTAATGATCCCCAAGGGAGCTAGTGGGAGTTGGTTTATGTAGTATCTGAATAATGGGAGGCTGGAGAACAAAGTTCAACAGAATTGTGTTTAAGAAGTCACAAGGCTAATGAGATGGTCTTGTGACAACACACACTAGCTGGGACTCCAGCTGGTTTCTGTGGTCTAGCTTGTATAGGGAGCATTTGAAGGTTAGATATTATGGTTCTTTGCAAGTGTGATACTGAGAAAGCCAGGATTTAGTCATACCAGTCCTATTGCCTCCTGGCTGACACCAAGACACAAGATGATACAAACAGTATGTTGGCACAGCCCACACTACTACTTTAGATTATCACACCCAAGAACCATGATTGCTGGAAGCAGTATCGAGCAAATCACCTCCAAATTACTGTATCACATCCACTGTGGGTCTACAAACACATTTTGCAGTCTATGTGATACAATCTTATACACTAATTTCAGTTCCTTCTGGAGCTGATCTCATCCAGGACAGTTACAAGCAGCTCTCAATGACACTGGTTGTTTTAACTGGCAGTCATCTGGGCAAATAAAGATCGAGCAGGCTGAGTGTATGAACTACCCTGTCACTCCTCAGGCATCCCTTGCAGTCAAGGATGAAACATGCTGACCTAATATGGCAGAAGAAAGTCTGTCCCGCTGTCAGCTTTTCTCTATCGATCTTATGTCCATGGACTCAGAGCACATGATTCCAAACTTATGACCACAGCCTCAGGCAAGACTTTGCTGCTTGAACTTTAACCTTAACAATGGGCAAGCCTCTGACTCTTGTTGCTGTAAGTTTTATTTCCTGTGCTACATTTGTTGTGTCCCTTTGTCCACTATTCTCATGAAAATGGGTTTTTAATCCACCCTGCACAAGTTTCACTCCCTGACCTCCATCTGCTCAGCATCTCAGCTATGGTAAAACACAGTGGTGCTTCCACAAGACAGAGATGCTGAGCTCACACAGTACATTGGCCAGCTTCTTCTACCACCACAGGCCAGATTCCTGTTGTGGCTACTTCATCCTTCCATGTGAATATGGAAGTGTCTAATGGGCCAAAGCAAGGAATTGAAAGGTATTCAATAGCTGTAAGACTTCCTACACTGTCCCACCTCACCTATCCCAGTGCAAGGGGCACAAATTGTCCTATAGGCTAGATACGCTCTCTGGACTACAAGTGGGATGGTCCCTAGTCCTGTACAGCAGCAATACTGCTGTTTCCATCACGCAGCACAGTGGAGAGAAGAAAGCTGAGGGAGAAGGAAGGCTGTTTGGAGAGGCTAGATTTTATAGCCCTTTATTGCTTGCTCTGTTGGAGGCTGCATTACTCACTTGATCATCTAGGCATTCACAGTTGCTACAGGAGCAAGCTCCCAACCTCTCTGTATGGTCACACTGGAAATCACCTGTTCAAGAAGGGTCATTAGTGTTGTGAAAATAGGCCACATACAAGCCACATGTAACTTGTCCAACTTAACTCGTGCAAGCCAGATTCTTCTTCGAAATATACTGTTTGTTATAGTCATACCTGAGAAGTCACAAAGAGAAGCATGACATGAGCAATGGGATAAAAAAAGGGTAATTCCAGGCTGATTATCAGGAAAGTTTTCAAACCACTCGTGACAGTCTCACCAGCTCCCAAAGTGCATGAGACAAAGCCAGAGGCCTTTGTGTATAACAGTAAGAGCTAGAAAATACACTGGAAGGCTGTGGTCTCCCAGGAACAGAAGGAATGCAGTAAATGTCCTGTCAGCCTTTGCACTTTGTGTTGCAATGACAGAAGTGGATCCGAGTTAAACTGCTCAACATGACAAACCACCAGGAGTTTCAGCCTGACCTCTGGTGGTTCAGGCGATCCTTACCAGGAGCCTGCAGTCTCCTCCATCCATCTGCTGGTTTCCATCGCTGGTGTCAGCAAGTGAAAAACGAAGTCTGTTTGTAAAGAATTATGCAAATAAATTTGCTAAACAGACACTCCAGAAAAACGAAAGAAAAAAAATAAAAGAAAATAAGAAGAGAAAGGCAAAAGCTGGTATTTTTCTCCATCTCCTTTGCTAGGCAACACTCAGGTCTCTTCTCAAAAAGAGGGGACTGTTTCCAATGAAAACAGCCCCAGTGCAATGGCTGTCCTGTGCTGCCTTCCTGAAAAAGCTTTTGAGGCACACGGTGAGTTGGCTTATATAGTTTGGTTTAAATAGATGGTTTAAATATATGGTTTAAATAGAAATTCATGGGGCATTTTGTAGGATTCTTATTGAAATACCCTAAGAAACAAAAAAAAAAAAAAAAAGAATTACGTGCTTTGTACCAAAACAGATTTTCAGTAGTCATAGCTAGGATCCACATCTGAGTAACTGGAGTAATAAAGGCCATGTTCTGTACTCTTCTTGGGTCCTTATCAACTTCTTGGGTCCAGAGAGAACCAGATCATAAAACAATGAATATTCAGGGCAGCCAGGTGCTTGGCCTAGTGTGCTGGTTTGGGCTGGGGTAGATTTAATTGTCTTCACAGCAGCTAGTACAGGGCTATATTTTGGATTTGTGCTGAACACAGGGCTGATAATATGGAGATGTTTCTGTTATTGCTGAAGAGAGCTTACACAGAGCCAAGGTCTTTTCTGCTTTTTGTACTGCCACACTGGCAAGGAAGTTGGGGGTGCTTGGGGGGTTAGGAGGAGACACATCTGGGACAGGTGACCCAAACTGACCAAAGGGATATTCCATCCCATATGACATCATGCTCAGTATATAAAGTGGAAGGAAAGAGGAGGAAGGGAGGACACCTGGAGTGACAGTGTTTGTCTTCCCAAGGAACTGTTACGCATGATGGGGCCCTGCTCTCCTGGAGATGGCTGAAGACCTGCCTGCCCATGGGAAGCAGTGAATGAAGCTCTTGTTTTGCTTTACTTGCATGTTCCCTACTAAAGTGTCTTTATGTCAACCCAAGTTTTCTAGACTTTACCCTTCCAATTCTCTCCCCCATCCCACTGGTGAGGGAGTGAGCAAGCGGCTGCACAGTGTTTGGTTGCTGGCTGGGGTTAAACCACAACATCCAGTAAAAGTAGTCACAGCCCTATTGTTTACTTTCCACCCTTCCAAGCTTGGAAGCAGGCTGGCTATTGCTGCTGCTGAGGAGGATCCAGGGCTGTGGGGTGGCAGCAGCTAACACAGTGAGAGCAAAGGCACTAGATGTTGGTCCATACCCTGGCAGCATCAGGAACACCAGGCTCTTCTCCCCTGGGCTCTGCCTTCAAGTGGTGTCCCAGCTCTGCCCTTTCTTCTAGCCTGCTCTTGCCTACAGACTGCAAGCCCAGTTTTGTCTAACCTGCAAAGAAGTTTTAAGTGGGCTGTTGACATAGATGAGATGGGATTTGACCTGCTCTGAGTAAATCAACAAGCAACGCGAGGGTAGAAATATGCAGGGGACCTAAAACTTTGATTCCTAAACTCCCACTGAAAACATGAGCAGGAGGAGAAGACTGGGGCAGGGACTGGCTCTGCAGAAGCTGATTTCACATGAATTCATGACAGCTCAGCACTTCAGAAGACTGGCTCTAGATCCTGCTATCTGTCCCAGGTCCCAGCTCATTTCCTTTCAAATCTAGACACAGGAACTTCAAAAGTCTTGAATCAGATCCAGGTTGAGAAACTGGAATGAGATGAAACCTGAAGCGTACCAGGAGTTTCCCATGGCAATTTAGATGTAAAAAGTTTCCTTATCATTATTTCTGATAAATGATGCTTACAAACTCTGTGACATTGGCTGATGCCTCAAAATAGCATTTACTGTGGTCTTCAGTATAGCTGTCCATCTCTCAGCTTTAACTGTGCTTATGCAATTCCACTCCTGGAAAATCTCAAACTCTCTCAGAAACTAGATACGCTGTTATCCACATTTCCTGCCAAAAACATAAAATACCTTACCACATCCTATAAACTGTTCAAATCTCTAACTAAACTTCCTTCTTAGTGCCTTATGTTTGATCTGAAGAGCCCTTTAATTTTGATATATAATTCTAGCCCTTTAATTTCAATATATAATTCTATTTTTTGTGGCTTTTAGAATTCCTCATTTTAGTGTACATTAAGTTTCTGAAGTTTATCAGCCTGAGCTACAAAGCATGTATGTGGGGCCTTAAATGCATGAATTCAAAGGATAGTGAATCTGTATTTCTTACCAATGGCAGTTTGATTCCTCACTGAAGCCACCATAATTCATGGGTCTCTGGGATCATGTCAGAATGGCATGGGAACAGGCTGAGAGAATTAAATCACACAGATCAAGAAAAAGGAGAATCAAGAATAATTTAAATTATTTCTGTGATATTAGAGAAATAATGTATGTCCCATTCATGAACAAAGGCCCACACTTTCAAATAATACAAGTCAGCAGAGGTTCATTGAGCCTACCGATGGCTTGGGTATGCCTTATGCAATGCAGTAGGAGAAGAGGGTGTTTCTACTGAAGTTAGTGGATATTTATAAGTAGAAAAGAAAGTAGAGAATTCATGTTTTTCCTTGAAGATTCTTCCTGTTTCACTATGGAAGAGATCCCTGAGTGAAAAAAGACATGTCTAAGAACAGTGGAGTTTGTGGCAGCCCTGCATGTTCCTGCAGGACACCTGGGAGAGTGGCCATGGGTGCAGTTTCACACTACAGTGGCACACAACTCTCAGGTTTTCTGCAAAAAGGGAAGCCAAACATCATCATCATCATCTTCTTCCACTCTGACCATGTAGTCCCACCTTCACCTTGTGCTGGCTCAGCTATTTAGTCACCAGACTTTTCACTGAGCTGATTCAGCTTACTCACTAAAAATGTGTTTGCCTTATTGATATCCCTCTATTTAGGGAGTTGAACCCCTTCAACACAGGGTGCTCAACATCAGACAGAGGGGAGGGAGGTGTGCAGGACAGTGATAGGGGCTGAAGAGAGGAGGAAGGACAGAGAAGAGGACAAGCAGATGACATCAGGAAATCCTGTCCTCACTAGCTATATATAGCATGAAAGCAAGACTGCACACAGCTACGGGAAATTTGCTAAGGATCTACAAGACATTGAAAGTGAAATTAGAGGAAATCTTGAGTCTTTCCATTGACGTAACTGTGACGCACTTGTACATTGGAAAGACAAACTGGGCTGTGTTTGCCTATTTCTTAAAGTCTGTGACTCCCTCTGGTGACAAACCCTCTCGGTAGATATTGTGCATGTGCAAGTGCAGCATTCTCCCTGCTCAAGGGTCACTCAGTGTCCCAGGCTGCAGAGCTAATCCTGTGGCTATCTGCAAGGCTCTTCCAGGAGGGCAAGGCATTCAGTTCCTCCTGGAGGGTTCTCAAGGCTTTGGAATTATGCACATCTCCTTATTCCTTTAGTTTAGCACTCAGGACAGGCAGAAATCACATCTCTGGTGGTGGGGAGGGTCTCTCTGTCACCTCAGGTGGGACTATGAGCACAAAACATGGAGCTTGGCAGAACTGTGTCATGAATGATCAGAAGGCAAAACCCCGTAACAGATTCCATTCAAAACCTTTGTCGTGGGATACTGGCTATGCCTAGGAATGCTAAATGCATTCAAGACAAACAGTGCAAAGCACTCATGTGGGATACTAATTGAGATTAACCATCCTTCCCCCCCCCGCCCCAGCAAATCAGTCATGGCCCAGGGCTTCTTCAGGACTTTTTGGCTGGTAGTGGGCTTTTTTAAACTCAGAGTATCTGATGCAGGAGGACAACTGTGCTGTAGCTCAGCATAAGTGCTGCTTCTATCATTTGAAAGGGTGGGCATGCCCTGGAGCATGGAGGAAGGTATGTCTGCAAAAGAGAGGATGAGAGAGCATTAACATTTCTGTAGTATATTTGGTCAGGAGACAGGAACTGGAGCTGACCTGAGGCCATGGCTTGCCAGCACACCTGACAAACCTCCTGGCTTTAGTCTGTAGGCAGCCTGCAGATGTGCTCTCACGCTGATGCAGAGCTATCTCTGCAGATAAATGTGGGCTCTGTAATCCCCAGGAGTTCTCCAAGAACCAGGGTCAGCCCTTGATCACAAGACTTGGAGAGTCACTACATATATGTGAACAATTTAACCTAATTAAGGAATTAATCCTCAATTCATGAATACAAACCAGATAAATTGCCTACAAAAGATTCAGCAGGGAAATCTAAGTCACTTCAAGGTCAGTAAATTCTTATTAAATTCTTATCAAATGTAACCTTTTAAGATTGTGTTATTTAGTGAAATTCCTAGAAAGTCAGAGCCCCTTTCAACTGACTAAAAATTCTGCTGTTGATTAGACCTTCAGCATTTTCTTCAGCATGTTTACAGGAGAAGGAAGGACTGTGGCTCCCTCTCAATTACAATTAAAATTTTCTAATGGCTGCAAAAGTGACCAACTGCTTGTGGCTTCTGCTTTACTTCTGCCTCACACAGTCCCAAACTGGAAGACTCTAGTAATTAACTGTTTCATGGGTTCATTTTAGTAATAATCTGTGACACGAATAAATTAATCAATTTGAGGGAATGCTACCAAGGTTGAGAAATGGTCTTACTTCAGTTACTGCCTTGAAGTGCTTCTTCACTCATGCTTCAAATACCAGTGCAGTGCATTATCTGACATCCTTGCAACCACAGTTGTAAGGTGACATTTACCTTACACTGCCCCAAGCATAAAGCAGCACAAAAGAGAGGTTAACCTCTAGGTATAGGTAAAAACATATGAGGTCAGGGATCAGAAAACTCATGTTGCACAAAGCACAGTACTACAAAATTTCAAAACCCAATCCAGAGTACTAGCAGGACAGATTTTTTTTCCTGGAAGATTAAAATAGGTGGCTAATACAGTGGGATGGCTTGTCCACATGAAGTCCCAGAGGAAAGGGAAGGATACTTGCTATAAACTAGAAACGAAGCCAATTCAGCGGCTGCCCAAAACAGTCAGCCAGCCTCTCACAATCTCCTACCTGGTTGCAAATCATAGCCAGACCACAAGAGGGGAGCACAACCCAAGAGTTCATGTTTCAGGCCAAAATTTGAGATCACTCCACACAGCAACTAAAGGAGGTCACGACACAATTTAACACCATATTAGCAAGCACTGGTCTTAATCCAGTCTTAAATTAAAAATGAGATGGTACCACTAACTAATACTGTTTGTTTCTACACTTGTTTTGTAATGGCCTAACTATTCTCAGACGACCTATGGAGAGAAAAGCAGGATTACCCTCCCTTACAGATAGACAAATTTACTATTCTTCCTGTTTTCCTGGATAGGGAAACTAAGACAATTTGGTAGGTTGCTTTCCACCAAGATGAAACATGATAGATCTTACTTCCCTCTCCCTCAGGCTTTTCGAGGGATTAAGTAAAAATTTGGACTACACAAGGCACTCCCTGATCTCTCAAAACCTCTAGAACAAACTTTCACACACCTTTCATTCCTTTCAGCTGTTGGTCTGATGGTCCAGACAGGACAACATAGCTTCATTTCCAGCAACCCCATGTGCAAAAACTTGCTCCAGTGTCTCTCAGAAAAAGTCACTGCAGCTTTCAGTGGCTTGAAATGTTGAAACTGAGATAGGAATAAAATATTTTTTGAAAGTAATCACATCTTCTCCACTTGCATATTGAGTCCCAGTTTGTAGAGTGTTATCTCGTTCAGTTGCTCCATTTAATGACAGTCTAGGGATAGGCATGTTTGCTTAGCAATTCGTCGACCATGAGCCAGCAGTGTGCTCAGGTGGCCAAGAAGGCCAAAGGCATCCTGGCCTGGATCAGGAACAGCGTGGTCAGTAGGGCCAGGGAGTTGCTTTGGTGAGACCACACCTTGAATCCTGTGCTCAGTTCTGGGCCCCTCAGTTCTGGAAGGATATTGAGGTGTTGGAGCAGGTCCAGAGAAGAGCAACAAGGCTGGTGAAGGGACTGGAGCACAAGTGCCATGAGGAGAGGCTGAGGGAGCTGGGGGTGTTCAGCCTGGAGAAGAGGAGGCTCAGGGGAAACCTTATCACCCTCTACAACACCCTGAAAGGAGGTTGGAGTCAGGGGGGGGTTGGTCTCTTCTACCAGGCACCCACCAGGAGGACAAGAGGGCACAGACTCAAGCTCTGCCAGGGGAGGTTTAGGTTAGATATTAGGAAGAGATTTTTTTATGTGAAGAGAGTAATCAGGCATTGGAATGGGCTGCCCAGGGAGGTGGGGGATTCACCATCCCTGGAGGTTTTCAAGATGAGACTTGATGTAGCATTTAGTGCCATGGTCTAGTAATCACAGTAGGGTAGGACTCGAACTTTGAGGTCTTTTCCAACCTAGCTGATTCTATGATTATTCTATGATTCTTTCTTTGGCTCTATTTATAAGATTAATGGTCTTAAGAAATGCTTCTTCCAAACGAACAAACAAAAAAAAATCCCACAAAAAATCCCAAAACCAAACCAAACCAACAAAACCCCAAAACAAAACAAACCCCCCAAAAATAAACCAACCAAGCCAAAAAAGAAAGGCATCGTGCAGAGAGATCTTCCTTCTGCAGCAAACAAATCTCTCTGGAGCCTTTGACCCCACAGAGCAGCCTGTAGGCCACAGGGAATATAAGTAGCTACTCTGAGAGAGGTGATGAGAACTGTCAGGGTGACAAACCCTGGTTTGGAAGGTCAACAGGAATCTGTTTTGCTTCCTTCAAGCCAAAGAAACTCCCTCAGCCACTTCTATGCCAGACCCAGAATTACAGCATATTTTACACAAAGGAATTCCTTGCATGGAGAAAGGTTGGCCATGAAAAGTGTCCCGCATCTCCCTCCCTTGTCAGAGAACATGGTTCATTTAGTAAATATCTCCATGTTGCACTTCTAGTCAAGATTAATCCAGCTTTTCCAGCCTTTGAATCATGCCCTGCTTCCTTTCTATTATCATACATTTCTCCCCTTGTATGGGTGTGCAGACCACAGTCAGATCAGCTCTTAACCTTCTCCCAGAATTTCATTTCACAAGCCCTGTGTCAGCCTCTGGGAATCTCTTCTGAATTTCCGAACTACTGAGAAGCGACTTTTGCACTTTTCGCAACGGTTTCACAGATGGGTTTGGAAAGCACAATTTCTTGTTGGCACTGAGGTCAACAGCAAAATTAAAACATACATTCTCTAGCTCTGTTGTTTGATGATCAGTACAATCACAGAATAGTTTGGGTTGGAAGAGACCTTAAAGATCATCCAGTTCCAACCCCCACGCTGTGGGCAGGGACACAAACGCTTATAGCCTTTTCTTTTCCTACTTTGTCTTGTGACAGCTGATGTTAAAAACAAAGTGCCTGAGTGAGTGAGCACATACACCACATCATATTTCCTCCTTGTCCGTCCTTCTAGTAACTGTTTCCTCCCTCCAACATGGGCTGAAGTTCAGCCCTTTATCTTCCTCAGCATGTGTCACCAACTATCCCCACAAAGGGCGTCCTGAACAACTGAGTGAGTCTACTCCCTACAAGAGAGTCCCAACACTGTAGGGTTTTTTTCATCATACAGGGACAGACTCAGCTCAGTCCACACAGCTGGCATGGAAAGGTGCCAAACAGCTAAAACTACATTTTATATGCTGCAATTAATATGCAGCACTCCTCATCTGCTATCACTCCAGTGAACAGCCCATGATATGATACCTATGACTACAGAAGTAGAAGAAGGTAAATCAGGAATGAGTGAGCAGTATTTTTCAGAAAAAAATAATGAGACCAATGAAATGATCAGTCTTAAAGCAGCCATGACAAAGTACTTTCTCCCCAGCACATTAAAAAATCATTGAGCTCTTTGCCACAGGATATTTATTATAAGAGTCAAAAATATAAATTAGTATAAAAGGCAGAAGGCTAATCTGTGCAAGGAAGAATCACCAGTGGCTGTTCACAAGGAGTTTGGATGTGGTGATTGGCTCAGGTAAGCCCTTAAACCACTGCTTCTGAGAGGCTGGAAGTGTCTGCCTGGGTCACAGTCACCCTCAGTACAGTTCCCCAAATGCCTTCTGCCAGGGCTGCAGGTACCATCCTCAGTGAGACAGGTTACTGGTCTTGTCACGTAATGCTGTTTAGTTCTCATTCCTCTTTTGCTGACACCCAGAAAGACTTCCCTCTCTTTTCTCTCCATGTGCTGAACCACAGCCTTTTCTCCCCTTCTGGGATGAAGGCACAGACATGACTGTCTGCCACTCACACTGAGATCCTGGCTGGGCCAAGAGACTGTGGCACTGCTTCCCACTGCATGGCAAGGCCTATTGCCAACAAGGGCAGGGAACAAGGGGAGAGGCTTTGGAAAGCTTCCTGTATTCAGTGCTGGCCACTTGGTGCAGGTGAGCTGTGTTCCCTCTCTGCATCTGCTGGAAAAAAAAAAAAGAGGAAGTACCTTCTTGGGACTTGGCTCAAAACTAAGAAGTAGAAGATAAGAAAATCAGCTCCTCTTGTGCCTCAAATTTCCTGCATAATGTGAAGCAACATTGAATACTACCTAAGGAAGGAGACAACATTTCTTTCCAAAGGTGCTAACTTCCACCTTTAGACTGTAAGCTGTGCAGTGAGAGACGGTCTCTTACAACAGTAAAAGTTTTATACAGTACTATACAGGAACCTGTGTAATAAGGTCTTGATCTCATTTGGAGAGATCTCTGCATTAGGGTAATAAATGCAGTGCTTTTGCCTCTTACAGATACTCTGTGTGACCTTTTCAAAATAAAGCACAGGAGTAATTGCAAAACAAGTTTGCTATATCAACATACAAATGTCATCTATCAAAAACCGAAGGCAAGAACTGTGCCATATTAAGTGCCAAAGTCTATGCTAAGATCTATTTCAACATATTTACATTCCTTCCATTCCAAAAGCATCTGCATACCTTGAACACAGAGTCATTAGGAACAGAATCACTAGGAAGAATTAATAAACACTTACTGCCTCCCCTGACAGTTTGTCCATGTGTGTAGCAATTTCCCAATAGAGAAAGACTGGCTTATTTATCTGCTTTATAGCTAATAAGGCTTAAAGCATAGGAGTAGAAATTGGTGATGTGCAATTCTCATGTTGTAAAAGCCCTCTGAAAGGGAAAGTTTTTAGCTTTTCCTAATGATGGTCAGCTTCATCATCTCTTCTCTGGAATTTTATCTCATGGCTACTGTGCCTTCAATGTGAAATAAAAATAGATTGGTAGGAAAAAAAGAACCTGTAAACTTTCTGAGCATGTATAGTTGTACTTACTGCACTGAGAGAAATGTACCATGATGTTTTATTTTCTGTTTTTTTGGAAGGGGATGAAGGTGAAAAAGGAGATAGAGGAGAAGTAGGCAAACAAGGAAAGGTTGGACCTAAAGGACCAAAAGGTATTTATGACAGTTTGTTGGCTATTACTGGTATATTAATATCATTATACACAACTGTACTAGTGCATATGCTTGGCAATGTTTAGTGCTTCTAATTCCTGTTGCACCAGTGGATTTCACAATCCTGTCAAACATTAATCAGTGAACCTAACAATACTTAGAGAGCTTGGTGCAATTCATACCGATATGTAAAACAACAATATATGGCTGTCATGAGTGTGATCCAGAAGACCCTGATCATACTGGATCAATCAGAAAGATTACTGATCTCTTACTGAAATGATCCTTTAGTTGAAACTGAATTTTGAAAGTTATTTCCTAGTAGTACATCAGGATACTACAGCAAAACTAATGACTTCCTACTTGCAGTCGTGCTATGAGAAGGATTCCCAGCAAAGCAGCAAGGACTTTACCTCAAGGAAGACAGAAAGACTTTTGTCTTGGGTGGAGAAAAAAAAGTACAAATAAAACCTGCTGGCAGTCTGGTTTGACTGGGAAGTAAAATCAACTAGCAGTTTTAGTTTGTATTTTCTGTAAGAAAATAGGACATTTCTGGACAATAAAACAGGCAGTTCTACTAAGGTGCCTTGCAATGTCCTACTGTTGTACCCTACAGTACACAGAGATCAGCACTGTACTCCTCCAAACATCCTCAGGGCTCTGCTCATTTTGACTTTGCCACACATATAGACTGGCCACTCTCAGGAAAAATAGTAGCATTAGATACCTAAGCAGTGCCTTGGAAAAGAAATTTCAGAAACCGTTCATACTCATTTCCTCTTTATTTATTCTCTTAGGAAACAAAGGACTGGTGGGAGATGTTGGTGACCAGGGAATGCTTGGAAAAATTGGACCAATTGGTGCAAAGGGTAAGCTCTGGCCTGGGAATTTTCGTGGTTTTTTCCCTCAAGGTAAATATGTGTTTTGTGAGAGTTCCAGATATGGAGTAATATCAGATAGTGGCTGTGACCAGTATAAAGACTGGTGATGAGAGCTAACTGAGATATTCTTGTTTTATTTCCCATGTGCAATATATCTAACTTACTTGGCTAAAACAATTTGTTTTATTGGTTAAGATAAAGATATCAATCTTCTTTGATGGATCTGGTTGAAGATGTCCCTGCTCATTGCAGGGGTGCTGGACTAGATGACCTTTAAAGGCCCCTTCCAACACAAACTATTCCATGACTCTAAGGTTAAAGAGGAAGGGAGAAATCCAGTCCCTGTGAACTAAATCCTCTGAATGTTCTGTAAGAGAAAGACAAATTTGTGCCTCTGATTTGGACACTGAAGGTCTAAGTCAATTTTCTGCTGCTGTTCAGGTTGCTACACCTTGTCACCTGCACTGTTGTGGGACACTTGAACAAGCAATGCACAGGACACCTTGTTAACAAAGGGAATTAAGAGTTTTAAGAAAGCACTCACATGAGCAGAGATGACAACTACTTGCAAATCAATGTAGACTCCAAGTCTGCCTGGACAATAATTTCATGAAATTATGTTCAATTTATTTTGAGAAGATGCTCAGGCATTCTTTTCTGGTATTCCTAAAGAGCTACTTAAGAAGAAGTACCACCCTGAAGCGCAAGGTCCTACATCTGGGCCATGGCATCCCAGGCACACCTACAGGTTGTGTAGGG
>NW_008664475.1:13886-20753 GCF_000695815.1 Acanthisitta chloris | reverse complement strand
TAGGGGTTAGGGGTTAGGGTTAGGGTTAGGGTTAGGGTTAGGGTTAGGGTTAGGGTTAGGGTTACTATGGGTTGGGTTCAAACTGAAGGAGGGAAAGGTTAGGTTAAATATTAGGAAAACATTTTTTACTATAAGGGTGGTGAGACATTGAAACAGATTGCCCAGGGATGTGGGGGCTGCCCTGACCCTGGCAGTGTTCAAGGCCAGGCTGGATGAGGCCTTGAGCAACCTGGTCTAGTGAAGAGGTGTCCCTGCCCATGGCAGGCAGGGGTGGGGTTCAAACTGAAGGAGGGAAAGGTTAGGTTAAATATTAGGAAAACATTTTTTACTATAAGGGTGGTGAGACATTGAAACAGATTGCCCAGGGATGTGGGGGCTGCCCTGACCCTGGCAGTGTTCAAGGCCAGGCTGGATGAGGCCTTGAGCAACCTGGTCTAGTGAAGAGGTGTCCCTGCCCATGGCAGGCAGGGGTGGGGCTAGATGATCCATAAGGTCCATTCCAACCCTTAAATTCTATGATTCTGTGATATTACTTCTGCCACAAGGAGACCTGCTGTGAAAGCTGATCAGGGACTCCACCATCTCCAGGGGAACTCTGTGGTCTCTAACTAGCACATTAACCCACTCATGCTGGTGAGTGGGTGGAACAATCTCTCCAGAGAGCTTCTCAAACCAGCATTTTAATAAACCTTTGATGGCCTCTAACAAGCCTCAGAATCAGAGAGGAAGAAAAGAATTTGGCCTGAGAGACTAGAGAGAAATACCTAGACAACTGAAAACTCAGAGAGTTATCTCCTAAGATGTCTTCAATCCCCAAAGGAGGCAAAAATTCAAGAATCTTACAAATTGCTATTCTTTATCTGAAAGCACACCAATGCTCTGAGCCTTTAAATCAAGCTCTCTCTCAATCTGAATGCACAATTTATTGTCCCCTTACAGTTTTTCTCATTGCCTTTATTTGCAGAAGCAAAGGTCCCTAAGTCACTATTTAGGTCTACCATTAAACATTAGAATTCTTAATGAAACAACCCTGAAATTCCAGCTTGCAAGTGTGCAGTGGCAAGCAGTGCTAATTAAAATGACACCCAACACCAAAATTCTTTTAAAAACAACAACCATATAAAGTAAAAAGTACATCAAAACATGGCTATCAATAAGGCAGAGGAACCATTAGTATATTTTGACCTCTGAAGGTTTGATTTATAAAACAAGAGCTGACATGAATTTCAGATGAAGTCCAGCTATTGCTGATCCAAATTACAGCTGAGATTTTTAAAAAAGCTAGTCACCTCCCCTTATGTATTAGCAGAGCATTTGGGGAAGTATTTCTATCACCTTTATTTACAAAAGAATAGTAAACCAGTTGGATGAAAATAAATCACCTTTCTATATACTGTAACTAAAATGAAATTCTGCTCCTTACTGACCTCCCTTTGTGCAGGTGCTAACTGCTGTCTGCACATGTAATCTGTTGCACACATGAATTCAGTGGATCAGTGTACATCAACTCATATGGTGCCTCATCCCATCAAGGAGCTATTGAACCTGCAGAAGGACTCTGTCCTGCAAGGCCATGAGAGAACCCAGATCTCACCTCTCCAAGATTTCTTGAGTGCTTTCAGCACCTCAGGATCATTTTGCAGTTCATATTTAAAGCAAGTAGTACCAGGAACCACCAGCACACAAGCTGCCTGTGTTATCAGTGAGTTAGCTATTAAAGGGCTCTCATTTTCATACACCAAAATTAATCATGGCTTGTTTAACTTGGCACGTCTTCCAGTACAGTACATCAGGGCTTCCTATCAGAAGCACACCGTTAAATTATTGTTAAACAGGTTTCTGAATCTGCTCCCCTGATGTGCACTGTCTGAGATCTGAGAATATATTTCCTCTTTATTCAGGTGACAAAGGAGCCAAAGGCTTACTGGGGGCTTCTGGAAAAAAAG
Organism: Acanthisitta chloris; assembly: GCF_000695815.1. Classification (NCBI taxonomy): domain Eukaryota; kingdom Metazoa; phylum Chordata; class Aves; order Passeriformes; family Acanthisittidae; genus Acanthisitta; species Acanthisitta chloris. The sequence goes on along the minus strand of NW_008664475.1, from coordinate 18,807 downwards.
GAAAAGCAGGTACGTTATGAATGGTCACATCTGCTGGATCTTTGATTTCAGGGTTGGTTTGTCTGGAGTTTCATGAAATTTTGAGGCACATGGAAAGACTTGAGAATAGATGAAATGAATAGGAAGAGACTGAAAATGTTTTGCTGAGCAAAATGAAGGTTAGGGGCAGGGACATGACTGATGCCTATGAATGCACCTACATCAGCAAAATATGAAGAGTCACCAAAATTAATGGGCAATATTTGATATCATAGAAACTAATATGCAGACAGGCCAGCAATATACATTTATACTGGATGCTAGAAGAAAGGTTCTTAATTTTAAAGGAATTAAGTCCTTTAAGAGTTTCCTAAAATATATAAATGGTTTCAGATAGAGCATAATCTATTGTCAGATGAATGCAATGTATTTGCTTACAGGAGGAGAATTTGGGTCTGATGAATTAGAAAGCTCTTCTCAGTCCTAATAACCTTGAATTGTTACCCACCTTGAACTTATACTTGTGTTCAAGACATTTCATATACAATGCCAGTTTCATTCTTAATGGGAAACCATCAGCAACTTATTTTCTTTCTGAGAATAACAGAAGAACAAACAAAACCAATACCAAGTCAAATTTCAGTTTACCAAAAAATAACACCCCCCTCCCAAGACTTCAGTGCTTGAAAGCTATTGATTATTTGAGTTGGTATCAACTTACTGCTGTACCACAGCTGCATGCAGCAATTCACTAACTACCAAAGGTTTGCCTTTGGATTCCACCTCTATGCATACTCATGAAACTCCTTCACTGAGAAAGCAGCAGTTCCCAATTTGCGGATGCTGCTGTTTCTATTATAAAATTGGGGAACCTGAGCTGATTATGGGTACAAAGATAGACCTTTGGTATTCAGATGTAATGCTGTAGTGACCCCCAAGACATGTCACATCTCTGGAGCTAGAATGGAATCAATAATGAGAGAGGCAGAGGATGCACAAATCCCATGCTGATATGGGTGGGAAAAAAATGGCAAAAGCCTTGTTTTTAAAAGCAGATATTCTTAAGCCAATTAGCAAGGGAGTGTACAGAGCCAAAATAATAAGCACTTTGATCAGCAGAAGGGGCAAGGTGGGACTGGCTCTCCACAAGTCTCCAGGTCTTCAGAAGCTTTGGAAGTGGGCTACACATGACTCTACACACACACACACACACACACACACACACACAAACGCTTCCAAACAGATAAATCCTCTATCCTTTGTATTGCACCAGGCACTGTCTGTGACTGTGGAAGATACCGCAGATTTGTTGGACAACTGAATATCAATGTTGCTCGTCTTAACACATCCATCAAGTTTGTAAAGAATGGTAAGGATTCTTATGTATTTGATATGATTTATTTGGCTCAAATAACAGTTATCATTGCTATTCTTCTACCACTGCTGCTCTAGGACAGCATCCACATATGACCCAGAGAGAGGGTCCCACTGTACAAGGCACTCTGAAAGCCTACAGAAGAGAGGCAGTCTTACACCTGTAGGGATGTAAGGACCAGATGGCTAAGAGCAAAAACAATACAGAAATTATCAACAGCACAACAGAAAGAATCATGAAAAGCACAAGGCAGAGCTTGCTAATTGCCTCTGCACTGTCAGTCTGCTCAGGCCCAGTGGCCACTAAGGAAAAAGTTTGTGCCAATCTGCTCCAGAGGCAGGAAAAGCGATAGGAACCTCATGATCTTTCTGCTGCCTGGGAAGGCTGCAGACACGGTATTCCTAGTGCTCCCCCAGTTCAAGCATCATTTTCCAGTAACAAGGGACCAACACTTACAGACAGGGTATAAGAAGCCATGTTTGCAGGCAGTGCTGTCAGGCAGACAGTGCAAACTGCCCCACTGAAAGGAGGGAAGGGAGTTTCCTGGCATAGCAGAGATTTTGAGACTGCTCCGCTACTGCTGCTAGGACTAGGACTGTATCAGTAAATTAAATGCATTTGAGACTGTTCCCTGTCACTGTAGGCATCCAGCACAGAACAACACTCATCTATATTATAAATCCTACAAAACTGAATGACATAGTATCATTAACTCCTAAACTGTGCCTAGGGTAACTCCTGAATTGTTCGGGAGAATATTAGTTGTTTCAGGCAAAAACTCTGTCCACGACCATTCCAGCAACCCATCAGCAGAGACAATCAACTTTCAGCTGCCCTTGCATGCTCCTTGGCACTGCACAATTCGCTAGGCTATACATTGGTTGAGAGGTCTGCCTTTTAAAGCTGCTGAACAAGCACAATTTTCTTCCTAGTAAATGCCACAGTGGCTACAGCAGTTTTGAATATCAGACTGTATTTAAAATGTCTTATTTTAGTGGTCACAATCGTTTTTCTCTACATGGAAGGGGCCTGAAAAGCTACCTATACCCCTGCATTTCTATCCCAAGGCTCTCTTTCACAACCTATATTAAAAAACATGCAAAGCAATGGGGGTGATCCATAGTTAGACATTGCTATTTGACCACTTAGCATGCCTTAATTCGATTAGTACTAGAGATCTATGAAACAAAACTTAAGCGTCATAGGAGACATGCCAATCAGGATGAATAGTTCTTGTCCTAATGTGTGCAAGGTGCTTGTCAGTCCCATTAGTTCCATCACAAATTCAGTGGTGGGAATACTTTTTGTCCTTCCCTTTTAGTAATTCTAATGTAAGAATCATCTCCTTGTCATATCGGAACAGAAGAACCCTCAGCATCTGTTGACGTGCCATTAAGCAATTTTTCTTCCCTTTGAAAGTTATAGCAGGTATCAGGGAGACAGATGAGAAATTCTATTACATCGTGAAAGAAGAGAAGAATTACAGAGAAGCCTTGATCCACTGTAGGGACAGAGGAGGAACACTGGCCATGCCTAAAGACGAGGCAACCAACGCCCTGATTGCCGACTACATCTCCAACAGCGGCCTCTTCCGAGCCTTTATTGGGCTGAATGACATGGAAAAAGAAGGACAGTTTGTGTATGCAGACAACAGCCCACTGCAGAACTACAGTAACTGGAAGCAAGGGGAGCCTCACGATGCAACTGGCCGTGAGGACTGTGTGGAAATGCTCAGTACAGGAGAGTGGAACGACTCTGAGTGCCAAGTCACCATCTACTTTGTCTGTGAATTCCTCAAGAAGAGGAAATAAAAGTGCCAGAGAATGTGCCTGGCACCTACTGTACATACAATAACCTATCCTCATTCACCACTGTGGGAGACCAAACCAGGGATAGGGCTCAATCCAGCCTTCATGTCATCAGGTTAAGCAAGACTAACTACTGTTTAGTTGTCAGGGACCGTAAAGTCAGCACAGGTCTTCAGGGGGCATCGAACCAGTTGTGACATTTTATTTCATTTCTACATGCATTTTAGGGTGGACATTTCTATATGTAATTTAGGGGTAAATTTAGAGCATGCAGAGGTGAATTTAATTTCACCAATGCCAGAAATAGTAAGCTCACTGGTATATTAATTACTGATGTGATGTGCAAAGTCTGCAGATGGAAAGAACATGATCTTCATTCATCTCTGACCTGCAAAGGAAGTCCCAGTAATTTCCCTGGTGACTTCAGAGCTGGGAGAACAGATTTGCAATTTCTCTTGAAAAAAGACCTTCTTTTGTTAGAATGATAGAGTAATTTGAGGTAGAAGGGATCTCTGAAGTTCATCTGGTTGAATCATCTATGCAAAGCAGGGCCAACTTCAAACTTAGAAGTTGTTATACTCACCTTAATTTGGCTGTGCAATTATATTGCCTGACATGCATTTATCTGGACTTCTCTAAAGCCTTTGATATGGTCCTCCACAATATCCTTCTATGTAAATTGGAGAGAGATGCATGGATGGACTGTTAGATGGATAAGAAATCCTTTGGATGCGCACATCCAGAGGGTAGGGATCAATGGCTCAGAGTCTCAATGGACATTAGTGGTGTCTCTCAGAGGCTCATACTTGGACCAGTGTTATTTAATATCTTCGTTAATGACTTAGACAAAGGAACAGAATGGACAGAATGCCACCCAGGGGGACCTGGACAAGCTCAAGAAGTGGGCCCATGGGAATCTCATGAAGTTTAATAGGACCAAGTGCAAGGGGCTGCACCTGGGTTGGGGCAACCCCCGGTATCAGTACAGGCTGGGGATGAACAGATCGAGAGCAGCCATGTCGAGAAGGACTCAGGAATGCTGGTGGATGAGAGGCTCAACATGCCCTGGCCATGAGCACTTGTAGCCCAGAAAGCCAATCATATTGGGCTGCATCAGAAGGAATGCAACCAGCAGGTTAGGGGGGGTGATCCACCCTCTCTGCTCTGGTGAGACCCCATCTGGAGTACTGTGTCCAGCTCTGGAGTCCCCAACACAGGAGGGACATGGACCTGTTGAACTGAGTCCAGAGGAGGGCCACCAAGATGATTAAAGGGATGAAGCACCTCTCCTATGAAGAAAGGCTGAGAGAATTAGGATTGTTCAGCCTGGAAAAGAGAAGACTCTGGGGTGACCTAATTGCAGCCTTCCAGTACCTAAAGGGGCCTACAAGAAAGATGGGGAGGGACTCTGTAAGGGCATCTAGTGATAGGGCAAGGAAGAATGAGTTTAAACTGGAAAAGAGTAGGTTTAGATCAGATATCAGGAAGAAATTCTGTACTGTGATGGTGGTGAGGCCCTGGAACAGGTTGTCTTGGCCTACAAGAAAGATGGGGAGGGACTCTGTAAGGGCATCTAGTGATAGGGCAAGGAAGAATGAGTTTAAACTGGAAAAGAGTAGGTTTAGATCAGATATCAGGAAGAAATTCTGTACTGTGATGGTGGTGAGGCCCTGGAACAGGTTGTCTTGAGAAGTTGTGGGTGTCACTGGAAGGGAAGTGTTTCAGAGCAGGTTGGAGGCGGCTCTAATCAACCTGGTCT
>NW_008664475.1:0-13849 GCF_000695815.1 Acanthisitta chloris | reverse complement strand
CTGCTCATGGCAGGGAGGGGGGAACTAGGTGATCTTTAAGGTCCCTTCCAATCCAAGCCATTCTATGATTCTATGCAGGGGAAGTTTCACTTAACTCTGCTTCCAACTCTATGCATTCATCAAGCTGGCCTGAGGTGTGAGGAATTAATGGCACTTCTGTATGCAAGCCTGCACAGCTTGTAGGCAACCTGAGAATAGATGGAGCAGTTCTAGCCTCTGAAGTCCTCTAAAACCTGTGATAAACATAGAAAAGTCTAGCAACAAGAGAACAGTGCAAAGGAAGCAACACCATTGTTGTAGGCTGTAAACAGGCACATGTAGTATAAGCTACACCATGTGCATTGCTGGTTTAACAAGTGATTCTAGGAACCTATTAACTCCCTAACTCAGAGGCCAGTGATGTTTGATGTCCAATGCTAAAATCACCCATGCCTTTGCAACACAGGAAGCAGCTATAGAACAGGCTTTATCCCCCAAGAACTCAGATTCAGGTGTGGTTGAACAACTTAGTCATGCACTTCAGAGGGACTCGCAAAAAATGAAGAGCAGTGAGCATGAAGGCTCTGCTGTCAGCACCTGGCTACTTAGATCTCCATGTCAGAATGCCCAAAATGGATCACGTTTTCCTATCTTTGAGAATACTGATGGAGCTTTTTTCTTCAAACACAGTAACCATTTTGTCTTCAGAAGTCAGACTCTTTCTTAATCATAGTTTGCCTTTCCTCGCAGCAGACATCAAAAGAAACCCCAGGACCATTGCAATGAAAGTTTTCTTTCCCACTCGACACCAAAATTTAAGGAATGATATCTGGATGCTAAGGAGAATGCTAGGCATTAGGCACCATGCAGCAACATATCCTGCAGGTCACTCTGAGCTCCAGCAACACATAGTCTTCCTCTGGGTATATTAAGAGCTGGACATGCCATCAGCAAGTAATGCAGAGGGTGCAGCAAAGGCAACCAGGCAACAGACATACTTCCCTAACCTCACCCTCACCAGGAAAATCCTCCAAACCATTTAACTGGCTGTTAGTTTAACTCCAAACTCACCTCTGAGCAATGACCAACGCAGGAGCATCCCAGGAGACTCTGTGACTCAGAACCACTCTTGTAATCCAGTTTCTCTCACACTTGTTCCTCCAGAAAACCACCTGTTACTACCAGCAGTAAATTATCTGTGTTGCTACACACCCTCCAGGGAACTATTCAGACCCCTGAATCAAGGGGTGGGACCACAATTCTTTTCAATGCTTCCCTACTGTGTTATGAGAGTATCTGGGCAAACAGGTTCCCTTTGCACAACATAACTCAACCGGAATTATTCCCTCTCAATGTTCCTCAAAATTAAGCAAAATTACTCTTTTAAGGATCTATACTAATAAACTGATTAAGCTAAACACTTTGGGTTTAGACTCATTAATGGGTAATGATAAAGAATTAATGACTAATTCAAGGCTAAGTTTCTAGAGGAAAACTTTTAGAAGTGCAAGCCCAGGGCCACTAGTCTTGCTCACAGAAGGTCAGTTCCTACTACTCACGCATAGTAACATCCCTACGGGTAGGCACGATCACTTCTCCATACCTCGTCTTTACTTTCCTGAGAACCACCAAAACATGCTTGCCTGACTGGGGATCCATGTTCTGAAATCCTCTGGCCATACTGAGATCACTGGCTGACAAAATTTAGAGGTGTCCTTAATGCTACAATCATCACTAACAGGCCATTTTCCTGTTCTTTAGGAGGAAACCCAGAGCTGGGAGAAGGTAAAAGAGGAGTGATAGTTTGCTGTAGGATCAAGCTCTGTCTCAGATTGGACCATAACATTGGACAAGGCTGTGTCAACTGAAACAAGCCACTCCAGGGTGGCCGTTCCTTTGCTAACTACAGAATAGGGACAGTAGAAGAAGGAGCACAGCAGATGTTCAAGCCAGCTGGGCCTAAGTATGATCAGGTGCTTGTGCAACCCACTCCTGCAGCACTAGATTCCAGTTAATAAATTCTGTCAAGAAGCATCTCAGAGGCCAGGCCAAATAAAAAAGGCTATCCCACAGAGGAAGCCTGGTAGGGAAGTGCATGCAGCCCTACACCATGTCATGCAGACACAGGACTGAGCCATTACTAACTGAAATATTATAGCTGTGTTATGCAGAAAAAAAAAAAAAAGCTTTTTATAATTAAGAAGGGTTTCACTGCTAGTCAATGGAAATTCACTGCAGGGGTAAGGTACCTTAGGTTTATACATTTAGTGGATGGAGCCCGGAACACAGGAAATGGTGTCTGACTATTCATGATTTATGTCCTGTTAATGCTTTACATCTGAATCATTTTACCCAAAGGCAGTATTATTTTTTTCACATGCTTTTCTTCAAATTATTCCCAGGCTGAACATTTCTTATTTCAATTTATACCTGCTGTTCCTTATCCTCTCACCAGTTACCACTGTGAAAAGCCTGGCTTTGTCTTGTTGAAGACTCCCTCATAGGTCCTGGCAGGCTGCTATCGGGTCCATCTGAAGACACCTCTTCTCCTGGTTGAATAAATCCACTTCCTTTAGGTCCTCCTCACATGGCTCTGACTCCAACCGTCTTGGAGGCCCTCAGCTGAACTTGGCTCCAATTTTTCAATGCCTTTTCTGGAGAGGCTCAAAAGGACACAGTGTCTAGATGTAGTCTAACCAGGTGCTGAGCAGAAGCATAATCCCCTCCCACAAGCTCCTGGCACAGTCAGGATGCTGTTACCTTCTTTGATGCCACAGCAACATGCTGTCTGCCAGGAGTCTCCAGAACCTTTGCAGTAAAGCCAGTAACCCCCAGTGTGTATTTATGCAAGGGCTTGGCATTCCCAGGTGACGGAAACTTTTCATTTGTCCTTGCTGAATTTCCTAAGGTTCCTCTTGGCCCATTCCTCCAGCCTGCCTAGGTTCTTCTGTATAATAGTACTATCTCCAATTTGTTGTCATCTGCAAACCTGAGGAAAGCAGACTTCATCACCTCCTCGAGGTAATTGGTAAAGATGTTGAACAGGACAGTTCCAGTACCTAGATCCCTGTGCCACTCTGCTAGGTAAACAGGTAAATGTTCTCTGGGTAGAGAACAACTCATTTAACCATTCTCCTCTGAGCCCAATCATCCAATTAATTTTTACCCATACAGACCATAACATCCTAACTTGGATGCCAGCATGTTGCTGGAAACAGTGTCAAAAACTTTGGTAAATTTGAGGAAAATGGCATGCATTGCTCTCCCCTCATCCTCAAATCCAGCCATAGAATAACAAATACAATCGGTCCATCAGGCATGATTTACCCTTGGTAGATCCATTCTGATTGCTACCAATTGCCTTCTACTCCTTCGGTGTCTCAACCTGGCGCTGAACGATATGGTTTAGGGATTAGAGTGGAGTGCCTGGTCCAAGACCAGCTCCTTTAAATTCCATGGAGACCGAAGCAATGCTGATCATTTTATAGCTCCCCAGACTGTCCTTGGCCTTTTTAAAGAACTGTGCAACATTCACCTATTTCCAGTTATTACAAGTCAGCCATGATCTCCATAACCATTCTGATGTGATAGAGTGGCCCCTCAGAGACATCTAACCAGTTGTTTTGGCACCTTGGATATGGTGCATCTGCTCACATGGTGTCTTCTGGTCAAACTCCTTCAAGTAATCCCTGGCTAAACACGCATCTACTGCTGGCAGTTCTCTTTGAATACTTGCACTAAGCACAGAGGAACCAGATAGCTTGATGGTAAAGACGGCAAATAAACCTTAGAAAACCTCCCTTTTTCTGTGTCTGCTACCATTGCATCACCTCCTCCTTTCAGCAATGGTTCAACATACTCTTTGCTCAGTCTTTTTATACTAACACAGCATGGAAGCTCTTCTTGTTGCACTTCCCGTGTAATCTCAATTGCATTTCGTCTTTGGATCTCCTGAGACTACCCCTACAAACCCAGGCAATGTTTCCAAATTATTCCACTGTAGCGTGTCCCTGTTCCATCTCCTCTATACTGCCTTTATTCACTGGAGTTCCACCAAGCTTCCTGTTTAGCCACGCTAATCTCCTCAGACATCTGCTTGTGGATGTAGAGTGAACAGAAGACAGCTGCCTAAGATCTTGCAACATCATAGCAGGAATACTTCAACTTGCTTCCTGCTGTTGGACAGACAGGAATTTATGATTGTCTCTATTCTGAAGGCTGTCACCTGCCTCAGTGCCAGCATTATCATCCTGTTCTCCCCAGGTTCAGAATGCACATAAGGCACAGATACCTGCTGTAAATATAACGTTTTAAAAACTAATTATCTTAAAAACGATTGTAGAATAAACATATCCCATTAAGAATATATTTTCTTCAAGCATTTCAAACAATCTCACGTGGGCATTCAAGAGATCTACTTCTTTCTTTCCACTTCTTTCACTGCCTTTAATTACTTTTTAAATAAAACAATTTAGTAGCTAACGCAATGGAGTGCCACATTCTTGACCACAGCCACAAGAATATCTAGGCATCTCTAGTCTCACATACAGTCTTAACAAGTACATTGCAGTTGTAGGTCAATTGGCTGAAATGTTATTGAGATGCAATATGACACTGTGTAGGATGAAAAAAATAGTAAATAAGTCACAGAGAGAGGGATTACCATGGTCGCTTGGAGAGCATTGGTCTAGATTGTTTTAATATGTTTGCACAGGTACAGAAGCTGTGAATTGCTGTTTCTTTTTTTCTCTCTCTTTTCTCATTTATTAAAGTCATACACAACCTATTCAACATGGAGAAGAAGGAACGAGCAAGATCAAAGCAGTAGCTTAATCTGGGTTGCTTTTATGCTTGTGTGGTAAGAGAGAACAGCAAATTGTAAAAGAATTCTCTGCCTACCTGCTGCATGCAGCGTGCCCAAGTGCAGCCCGGGCCCCACCCACTCCTGCCCTGGAAAGGTTTCTCCATCCGGATCTTTCAACACAGGGAGGAAAAGTTTCATTTGATTTTCGTTAGGTGGGTGGGACCAGGAACTCACCTTGCCTTGTTTTGCAGACAGCAGCAGCAGACTACTGAAGCACAGTGGCTGACCACACAGAGCTCTCCATGGCTGGGAAGTATGTGTGAACATACGCATTTCTGGGTTCTGAATCCCTAAGACTTTTAGTACTATACCTCAGCAGCCTCAGTGCTTTACCTATGCTTAAATCCCACTGAGGTCCTGTGCCTAATCAAGTGCAGATCTGCAGATGCTTTGGCAGTAAAGGGACTGTAGTTTCTCACTGGTAGGATGCAGTGCATCAGCAGATCTATTATCACCTTCTCAAACAATGCAATTTCATTGTATATCTTCTCTTTTATTACATGTGTCCTTGCTTGTGTGGTTTACGAAACAGACATAACTTTTTTAAAGTAGCCAGATGCCAATCATTACTTTGGTCTTATTGATGCAGACATAGTTCAGTCCTTAAGACTGCAACAAATATAAGTAACATCTTTGTGGAAATAGGTTTCAGTCATGAAACCTGTTCATTATTTTTTCCTTACTAGATGTTTCAGGCCTTTGCCATCTAATTAACCTCTTAGCAGTGAATTGGCTAGCAAGAGATGCTAATTCTCCCAACTTCATACAATAGAAATCTTTATATCAGTTGTGTCACTGCATTCCCTAAGCATGTGGGGCACCCTAACTTGTGAAGGGTGGAAGGAATAACAATGATGATCAGTCAGTCAACAGAAGATTAAGTAAAACACTGCAGAAAAATGTGAATACAGAGTTGACGGATGCTTACCATATGAACTGATGAATTTATTTCCCATTGTGAGCCAGTTCCTAGGTCTTGAAAATGCTTTAAAGTTTGTCAGAGGAAATCTAAAAGGTTTTCAGTAGGTCCAACAAGAAACTTCAATTCAATAGGACAGGAATACCAGAGCTTTCTGCAAGTTTGCGTATGCAAGAATGAGCTTACTCAGAACCTGAAGAAGCAGAAATAAATTTTCTGCAACACTAAGGACAAGGAAAAACACAAGCGATTCATACAATCTATTTCCAGGTACCTACTTTAGTATGAAACAAATTGTTCCTCAAATGCAGCTATTTCTTTGCTGTTTGTAGTGGGGGGGCCTAGCCAGGTAGCTAGAGATACACATCAGCACTTGATCTGCTGAATCCCAGCCTGATTTCTTTCGCTGTGCACCAGAAACCCAAAAGGACTTCATGTGAGGTGAAGTATTTCTTTTTGAGTATAGCAAGATGTGGAAGTGTATGAACACAAAATTAGTCCTGTACAACAAATTACATCTTCAAAGTACCCTATAAACACTAACTACACAGCAATTAGACTATCCTATTAGTAAAATCATGCACAGAATACTGACCTATTTATGCTTTTGCGATTATGTAAAATTAATGAGCTGTGTTTCTTGACCACTGATTCATCCTTCTTCCAAATACCTGTGGATTAAAATTTAAGCTACTTACATAGCTCCACAAAACTACTGGTAGGCAGAAAATGGCAATGCCATGCAAGTATTTGAAATGCACTGCCACAGACTATAAACACTCTAAAGGATATGTGAACATAAGGTCCCATTCCAAATCAGATTCCAGGGCAGAATAATAATTTTGTTTAAAGGTGCAGGGAGGCTGTTTAAATTTTGGGTTGTTTTGGTTTTTAATTACTGCCTTGTAAATAAATTGCAAAATAATTTTCCTGTTAGCCAATTCACTGTCCCTTTCTCTCCCCTCATCCTCTCTGAGAACAATGTGCAAGTCCACCATGAGGAGTTATTTACTGTAGTGGATGAAAACACTCATTACATATGAGGAGCACATGCAAGAAGTGGAAAGATATCAGGAAACAAAGCACAAAGTCAGACATTAATGAATACAAGAAACTATCAGCAACTGTGAATGAAATAAAATATCTGTGTGAGTAAATTCTGTGGTTGTCACATTGAAAATCATGGAGGAAAGTGAGATAGTTGGTCTTTAACTTATTTTTCATAGTCTAAACCACATCTCAGCATGAGGCTAGCAGAAACCACCTCACCTTCCTTGATGATTCGTAAGCTAAACCTGCTAGTAGAACCACAGATTGTTTTCTATCCAGAAATTGCATACATACTGTGTGTAATACTTATTTCTTCACAGAGGACGCCATGCCAACAGGAATGCAGTTTAACTGGTTTAGGATTTATGAAAGAAAGGAAAGGGGGAAAAAAAAATCAAACCTGTTTGCTTTCCTATGAATCAGAATCTACTTGATCAAATGCTTAAACATACCAAAACATTGTGAAAAAACCTGGGGCTGGGTTCAGTAGGAATTAGGTAGTAGAGACAGAAACATATTCACAGTAATTCCTCAAAATACAGATATTGTTCTCATGTATTATACTAACTTCTGATGTTGCTTCAGCACATGGTGAATTAGAAATAGTTACTATTTGGAACCTGCCATCAGTATCAGGGCTGGATTTCGGGGAATGTAGTCACATCAGCAGGCAGCATTTCTCAATCTCTATGCATGAGAACAGAACAATCACCTATACATGAGAACATTCAAATACCTCTTTATGAACAACTTGAATTTCATAAAGACATCAATATTCTTTCAGTGCAGAGAACTGTGATAAGGGCACAGCAGTAGAGTGTCTAAAGATGCAGAAGCATGGCTGAAAAGAGAAACAACATCCATGTACTGTACATCCCATAATGAAGACAGAACATGTCAGTGTATCTGGTTCATAAGTTTTGTGTTTATTTTTAAATCGATCTGTTAGTACTGAAAATTTATTCATTTCAGCACAAACCTAATCAATCAAAGAGAAACAAGGGACAGTTTTGCCTTAGTCTGACCCACTCTGTACCCTCACTTTCACTAGCTTTGATGCAAAGGAGGCAGAGGGAAACCATGGCTAGGGGAATGGGATCATTTCGTCGGGCAGCAGCTCAGTTACACTGGCTTATGTGCAGTTTGAACTACCACAAGGAAATTTGTGAACACCAGAGGCATTGGGTTCTTGTAGGCTGGAGGCTTAGAGACAGTTTTGAAATGAAGCATAGTCAGTAAAAGGATTACAGGTCTGCCAGTGATTCGGTAGCTGAATATCTCCTTCTCAGCCTCGTAACTCCAGGACTTACTGTAAGTATAAACAGATGTCAGTAGAATATGACCCTGCCAGTTTAAGCAACAAATAAAGAAGTTACTTACAATTTCCTTAAAGATGCTCATACTTACACACAAATAACTCTTTACCATCCTACTAACAGCCACCAGATAAGTCTTAATTATGTGTATACATTTTAACACTGATAAATGCAGCCCAGAAAGCCAAGCAAATCCTGGGATACATCCGAAGAACTGTGGCCAGCAGGTCAAAAGGGGTGATTCTCCCCCTCTGCTCTCGTGAGACCCCACCTGGAATACTGCGTGCAGTTCTGGTGTCCTCGATGAAAGAAGAACATGGAACTTATTGGAGCAAGTTGGGGAGGCCACAAATTTGATAAGAGGACTGGAGCATCTCCCCTGGGAAGGCTCTGTGGCTGAGGAAGTTGGGGCTGTTCAGTCTGGAGAAGAAAAGACTGTGTGGAGACCTCATAGCAACTTTTCAATATCTGAAGGGGCCTACAAGGAGCTGGAGAGGGACTCTTTGTTAGGAACTGCAGTGATAGGACAAGGGGTAACAGGTTCAAATTGAAGAAGGGGAAGTTTAGGTTAGACATTACAAAAAGGTTTTTTACTATGAGGGTGGTGAGACACTAGAACATGTTGCCCAGGGAAGGAGTGGCTGTGTTTAAAGCCAGGTTAGATGAGCAACCTGGTCTAGTGAGGAGGGGTCCCTGCCCATGGCAGGTGGTTGCAACTAGATGATCTGTAAGGTCCATTCCAACACCTAAAATTCTATGATTCTATGAAATCTTTTTTATTTACAACTAAACTCAGAGTGCCTTGAAATTTATAGGTTCACTCCTTTTGCAGAAGCATTTTTATGCTGTGTCAAGCCATTACAGAGCTTTTTTATAGAACCATATTTTAATATGACTCCCTGCTTCACCTTCCTGAATTCATTCATCACAAAATAAAGCCACCATTGTCTTTTGCTTAATTATCCTTTGCCTTCTATTGGATTTTTATCCAGGAATTTGCTCAATAAAACAAACAGTCCACAAAAAGCAAACAAACTGCAACTGAGGAAAAAGGTAACTTCCTGTCAGCAGTGATAGTTCATCAAAACAATAGATACACACTCCTGACCAACAAGAGGTAAGATTGGAGGCCAACACATTATGAGTAAAGATTAGTACATCAAGCCTTGAGTGATGACAGAGTGAGAAGAGACCCATGCTACCAGCAGTATCAATGGCATCACTTAAGATAGCACATCCTCCTGCTTGTGCTGCTGAATTGAGTTCCTCTGCAACCAGCTGAACTGGTCCTCTTTTACACCATGAAGCACGATGGGGATGGGGGAAAAACCCCAAAAACATTAAATATTGCTGCTGCCCAGGTTTCCCTGGGCAATTCTGTCATAAACTACCAGTGCCATTTACTCATCTCTCATCTACAAGAATGTTATGCTCCAGTTTGCACCTCTGAGACTCTGACATTCCCTTCTGGGGACGATCCATGCAAACCATTTTTCCTGCTGGCTGACCTATGCAAAGAGCAGTTCATTCTCTGTATTCCTTTCCTTTTCCTTTTCCTGCTGGCTTACCTATTGCTCAAGACCAGGCTGGATGAGGCTTTGAGCAACCTGATCTAGTGAGGAGAGGTCCCTGCCCATGGCAAGGGGGTTAGGACTAGATGATCTGTAAGGTCCATTCCAACCCTTAAATTTTGCAATTCTATAATTCTATTCTTGAGACATTTTTTCTACTAGGTAGCTTTGCTCTACTCTGCCATGTCCCCCTGCCTCCTGTACCATGTCTGTTCAGGATCTTCCTCTCTGTGGTGATGAGATTTTGCATTTTTATCTTTGCTGCACCCTCACACATCTAAGAGGAATTTCTCAGTGTAAATTAAAGAAGAATCAGCTCCTTGCCTGCATATTACACTATACTGCTAGAGAACCGCAGTGCCACCAAGTCAAACAAATTAAGTGCTGGTAACCTTACTGGCATGGAAACAATGTACTGGAATAGGTCAGAGACCTCAGATTGTTCAGTAACACCAGCTTACTCCACCAAGAAGGGTCCCTGGATTGATGCCAACCTCCCAGCTGTGTGATGCCAGTGTGAAAGGACCCTTAAATGTCCTTACCCAGACAGCTAAGGATTCCCTGCTTTAAAGATCCTCCTGGCACCATGGACCGCCAAAGTAGCCAGGTCAATGCCTTTCCTCCCACTGCTCTAGGCACAGAAGACACTTCTGCAGAAAGAGGCCATATCCACAGTAGCACCACAGCATCACAAACCAGTCAGAAATCACTGCTTAGAGCAGCTCTGAGACTGCTTTAAGCTATTCTAGTGACTGGATTGGTAACGAGCCATCCCTGGGACTGGTGGCACATTTATCTTCAGCTCCTCTCTTCAGCATGCATCCCAAGCTCTGTTTAACTGGATCGAGCAAGAGACTTCAATAGCTCTTTTTCCTTTAGTGTAATGATGCAAAAAGGGGCAGCATGCAATCACAGGCCTGGCCCTGCCTGTTAAAATAAAAACTGCTGCACTGCCTCCCAACAAATCTCAAAAAGATGGTGGTATTTGCACACTAATTCATAATATTCTTTGGTCCAACCATGACCCTGAAGTTCTGTTACCACTGAGTAAATACACTACACAAATGACGCTAAAGGGTTCCCTTATCACTCATCTTATGCAAACCAGTTTTGTGCCTATTTAATTTACAGAGTTTGTACCAGTATGAGAACAGAATTCTGCATGCAATTTCCAGGAGCATGTTAAATTAATCCATCCGTAACCAAAACAATCTGTGTTTTATACAATCAGCATTTGGCTTTCTATTTCTGACATAAAACTAAATATGGGATTAAGAGTCTGTGTCCTTTCTTAAGAAAGAGCAGATTTGCAAATCTAAGAGAAAAGCACAGCTTTTGGGGGGCAACTTCCTCCAGATCAACTAAGTAGTTGAAAGAAAGAAGCAGATCCTAATACCGTCAGAAAAATCTTACTTAGCTCCGCTGTGGCTTGGGGAGATCTGTTTGTGTATAAACAGAGCCACAGGAGAATAGGGTTACTGTCATTTACTGGGTTTTTATTTTCCAGCCCTTTGGCCATTTTGACAGACCACCCTTGTGCGCACTGCAACATGGGACATGAGATTACATCTCTTCCTGAAGTGCTTCTGATGACATACTCAGATAAAGTGTCAAGGATCATGAATTCTCATATTGACATTACTTTCACCTATTACTCTAGTACCCTTAGTAATACTCAGCTCTTCCAGAAGTGTCATGCCATACATCGCAAAAGGTAGTCTGCATCTTGCTGCACAGGACGCTGTACAAGTAATTTTCATATCCAGCATGAGGTATGTCTATGGTTCTTCAAAATATTAATTTCTCTTATTAAAGATGACTACAGATTTGCATAATTTACTGCATTTTTTCTAATGGTTGGTCACTTGGGGGAGGAGAATTACAGCACTCCAAACCAGATATTTTAGTTTCTATATATAAGATATGCATATATTACACATATTACTATATGTGGAATTTAAATCATTAACTCTTTTTCATAACCTAAAATTGATAGAAACTGGTTTTGTAGTACTGTGGCAATGCCAACTTTATATTAGGCTGCTATAATTGTAAGAACATGAAGGGGAAAGTATTTGGACTTTATGTTACAGTAATTTAAGAGTAGTTTTTAGTCCTTGTGGTTGTATAGACAGACCATCCTACACACAGTGAATCAATAAACTTCTATCTACTTGTTGACTCTGGTGGACTTGATGCGTCGTTAGTTTACCTTGTAACATGCCAAGATGCAATTAGTTACATAAAAATGCTATTAAAAAGCAGTCCAACACAAACGTGCTTTTGCCATGGAAACTTAAAAATGCAATCCTGATATTAACCTCTTAAATTATCAAGATGTTTAAAGATTCAAACAGTATATGAATCGGTATAAAAACAATCCCATGTGGCCCTGTAGTACATCCTGCCTGAACACGGTAAAAATAATTTAAACAGCCACTTTCATTTAAATGATTAGGATTTAGGAAAAAGCACTGCCAAAAATCTACTCAGTATACCTACACCTAAGAGTGAAATTAAGACTTTACTGTGAACAGCTACTAAAATTCAAGAAAATAAGTGTTAGAAGGACTATGTAGGTTAAAAGGAATGGTATTTACAAATAAGGAAAAGTGACCGCACATGGTATGCAATCATTAGTAAAATCCAGTGCTGCTGGAGTTCACACAGATTAATTGTGCAGCTGATTAGTAGCACTGGAAATGTTTATGACCAAGTCTTATTTGTACTTTATCTGTACGAGATAAGGACAAACACATTTCTTGTTCTGAATCATAAACTGATCAACCCAGTTTTTCACCCACTCACATTTCTCCCTCTGCAGGGCAGTCTCAACAGATTTAGGGCCAGACTGTGAAATTAATTGTACATACGGTCTCCAGAATACAACCCCAAGCACAAACCACCTACACTTAATCACTTAGGCTCAAGTCGGAATCCTATTCCTTTCTAAAGCACACCCAAATCAGGTCCTGTAAGCATGTGACTCTGGAGTCCTTCCCTGAAGATAAATGGATAGGACAAGGTTCACTTTTAAAATCTCTTTAGAGGAGAAGTTTTATCTCATTGGATAACTGATGGGGTAAAACACTCAGAAAAGCAGGGAGGCTTGGCTCAGTGCCTTCCTCAGTCTAATGGGCATTCAATTCATTCCCACATCTCCTACTTCCTGAGAGTGCAGGAGGCATCCAGCTACAGGAGGCACTGGGATGAAGAGAGAGCACAAGAATGCCAGGTGTCACTTCTTCCTCCTTTAGAAGCCACGATTTCAAAGCCAAGCAGCTATTATTGCATTTCACAAGCATCACAAACCTATTTATTTACTAGGTATGGTAGAAGCACAGGTGAATCGTGTTTAGTGGAGCCAACTGTTCCCCACCTAGAGCCTAGACTAGATTGGGAAGACAGGCATATCACAGTGTGGCATTTCTTGTCATCACAAAACTGCATCTGAGGAACACCATGCATCTAAAATTAAAGGAATATAGTGTTCACGCTCAAGTGAGTTCAACCTCCAGAGCAGCTGCATATACTCGCATGAAACCTTAAAGTGTAACCTTTAAAATTGCAGCTGTGTATGCTGAGGATCAACAACCAGATCACTGCATGGGATAACACTGGGTGAAACAGAGCTCAGCCATCCCAGAGACAGGACACCCCATCCTAAACCACACTGGCAGAGATAACAAGACTGCTGGATGATGCCACATCCTTCATCTAGTGAAGAGGTTTATACATAAAAGCATAAGAAAATGCATTATAAGTGGTTTGGTGAACATGTAGAATATGTACCTTTCTAGACCTTCACCTGCCCAAAACTTTTACAAACATTTTAGAGGGCTGCTCCAACCTTGATGATTCTATTTTCCATTAAAGTACGGTTGAGCAGGGTTGAGCCAGAACAAACAAAAAAGAAGGAACACATGAAACGCTCTTTGTGTTTTGAGTGAGCAACCTAGTAGGTACCTGCAAAAGAAAAAAAAAAGGAAAACGTGACATGGTAATTTCAAAGCCCAAATATCCGTAACCAGAAGGTGAGTAACAACCTTCAGCAAACCGGCGTTAGGAGATCACGCCCCGAGTGTGGCCACTGACTCAGGGCCCGCGAACGCAGAGCTCCCGCGGCCGCGGGGCGGGCGTGGGGCGGGCG
>NW_008664474.1:0-5453 GCF_000695815.1 Acanthisitta chloris | reverse complement strand
ATGGATCCAGCTATGGGGATAGATCCAAATGCAATGAGGAACTCCAGGTGTCTCACTCACTCAGTAAACACTGCTCAGGGCTGGAGCCAGGCTCAGGGATGGATCCAGCTATAGGGAGATGAATTGAGGTGCAGGGATGGACTCAGCCATTGGAATGGACCCAGCCATGAGGATGGATCCAGGCTCAGAGATGGATTCAGCTATAGGGGGATGGATCCAGATTCAGGGATGGATTCAGGCTTGGGGATGGATCCAGGCTCAGGGATGGACCCAGATATGGGTTGAATCCAACCATGGGGATGGATCCAGCCATGGGCGTGCAGATGAGGGGGGAGGGATAAAGTGAGGGGGATGGATCCAGCCACAGGGATGGATCAAGTCATGGAGATGGATCCAGCCCCAGGGATGGATCCAAGCTCAGGGATGGATCCAGCCACAGGTGGATGGATCAAGTCATGGGGATGGATCCAGCCATGGGATGGATCCAGCTATGAGGATGGACCTGTCTGCTCTGGGTTCTGCCATCAGCTCCACCACCTTCCCCTTCATGGATGCTGCATCCCCTCTGCCAAGCATGGGCTGAAAAGTGGGGTTTTTTTTCCACCAGCTCCAGCCTGGCAGAGCTCAGGATGGATCTGTGCTCAAGGAGTTCTATCAACACAGATGGAGGGAACAGGAGACACCAGGGATGGCACAGAGCCCCAGGGAGCCAAATCCTGGGAAGGAATCCTCCACCTCTCATGGTCTCAGTGCTGTTGAGTGAGCACAGGGCAGTGCCAGGGCAGTGCCAGGGCAGTGCCAGGGGTGGGGACGTGTTTGCAGGGCTGTGTCACCGTGGGGATCTCTGCTCACCGCGCCAAGCCGGCGATTAAATATTTACCTTCCACCCTCTCGTGTTTGCCACTGCTGGCTCTGCGTTTCCAGGGAGGAGCTGCCTTTTGTTCCAGCACCTCCCCAGTGCCCCCAGGGACACTGAGCCACCAGCCACGCCAGTCCCTGGGGACATTGGCATCTCCCGTGACACCAGCCAAGCCAAGAGGCACTTCCAAGGCTCATGTTTAGGGTGGAACAAACCAGGTTTAATCGCTGGAAAGGGAAGGAAGAGGCTGAAAAAATGTGCTGGGCAGGATGCTGGAGGTGTGGGGAGTCACAGCACTCACTGGGGCTCAAAGGGTGGAGTATAAATGCAGCATTTGGAGTGATCACAGAGCAGAAATGTGACTTTTTGCCCCCAGAAATGTGATTTTTCTACCCCAGAAATGTGACTTTTTTCCCCCAGAAATGTGACCTTTTTGCCCCAGAAATGTGATTTTCTACGCCAGAAATGTGACCTTTTTCCCCTAGAAATGCGATTTTCTACCCCAGAGATGTGACTTTTTTCCCCCAGAAATGTGATTTTCTGCTCCAGAAATGCAACATTTTTCCCCTAGAAATGTGATTTTTCTATCCCAGAAATGTGCCTGTTTCCACCCCAGAAATGCAACACTTTTGCCCCAGAAATGTGATTTCTCTTCCCCCAGAAATGTGACTTTCTGCCCCACAAATGCAGATGGTTTTGCCCCAGAAATGCAACTTTTTCCCCTAGAAATGTGACTTTTTTTCCCCCCAAAATGCACCTTTCTGCCCCAAAATGTGTCTTTGAGCCCCTGAAAGGTGTGTGAGTGCCCCTGGGAGAGTCTTGTAGTAAAAAGTGAGCTACAAAAAGTTTTAAAAAGTGTCCTGACCCCAAATAAATAAAGCACTGGCTCATGCCCATGCTGTGCTGGTGCCTCGTGCTGGGACTGTCACCCTTTGCCCATCTGACCATGGAGCTGCTGTTCCATGAGGAACCACCTGGAGATGTGCTGGAATGCTGGAATGCCAAGGAACACCCTCCTGGTGCCCCGTGGGGTGTGATGTCCCCAGGGCTGGGCTGGGGCAGGAGCACAGTGTCCCCAAGTCCTGTCTGGAGAGGACAAGGACCTTCCCCAGCTGCTGGTGGGAGCAGGGAGAGGGCAAGGAGTGCCCAGCAGGATGTACCCACGGGGACATGGTTTGGGTCCCTCCCCATCTCTGTGCTCCTCACTGCCCCCAACACTCGCTGGGCAGTGCCCAGTCCCTGTGGCAGTGAGGGGACCACCAACTGGTACTGCTATGTGCCCAGGGACAGGAATGTGACGTTGCCCTCCGTGTCCAGGTACAGCCCTTGGCTGTCCTCAGGGCCTGGCATGGAGCAGCCACCACCACCAGCATCCTTGGGCAGTGTCCCCTCCAGTGCCCGACGGTTGTCCACGTGGCTGGGGCGAGGGACAGGCGAGTCCCTGTTCCTGGGGACAGGTGACAGGAGCTTGGTGTCTGCTGACTCCGACTCATCCGTGCCTGGAGTCTTGGAGCCACTGTTGTCCTCCTCCAAGGGGCTCTCAGCTCCCTCCAGCTCCGTGTCCGACTCTCCATCCTCTTCCTCCTCCTCCTCCTCCTCCTCCAGCGTCAGCTCAAACTGGAACTTGTCGGTGTTGGCAGGGGATGCTGCAGGTCCCTCAGGTGGAGGGGATGGGCTGCGTGGGATCATACTCTGGTACCACTCCCTGTTGTCCTCCAGCGTGTCCAGGAGCTCCTGAGCATCAGGATGCACCAGGTCTGCCCACGTCTCCCACAGCGGGTGAGCGATGAAGTCGATGAAGCCAACCTGGAGGAAGGCAGAGCTGAGCACCCAGCCCAGCTCTGCATCCCTTAACCTGTCCCTCCAGGCCACCACCTCACCTGGGACTTCTCCACGGAGGCAGTGTGCTTGTCACACATGGGGCTGATCTCCATGCCCTTCTCCCGTTCCCGGTCTCCTTGGTGGAAGAACTCCACCATGATGCGGTCGGTCCACTGCCGGTACAGCTCCAGCGGCTTCGTGGGGTTGCTGAGGTCAGCACAGTGCACCATGTTCTGCAGGACCTGCACACACAGCCACGGTGTCCTTTGTCCCCCAAGAACCCTCTTGGCCATGACCAGTTGGGGTTGGGAGGGTACACATAGCCACTATGTCCTTTGTCCCCCAGGAACCCTCTTGGCCATGGCCAGTTGGGGTTGGGAGGGTGGTACACACAGCCACGGTGTCCTTTGTCCCCCAAGAACCCTCTTGGCCATGACCAGTTGGGGTTGGGAGGGTACACATAGCCACTATGTCCTTTGTCCCCCAGGAACCCTCTTGGCCATGGCCAGTTGGGGTTGGGGGGGTGGTACACACAGTCACTATGTCCTTTGCCCCTAGGAACCCTCTTGGCCATGGCCAGTTGGGGTTGGGGGGGTGGTACACACAGTCACTATGTCCTTTGCCCCTAGGAACCCTCTTGGCCATGGCCAGTTGGGGTTGGGGGGGTGGTACACACAGTCACTATGTCCTTTGCCCCCAGGAACCCTCTTGGCCATGGCCAGTTGGGGTTGGGAGGGTGGTGGCACCAAACAGGACATCCTGGCAGCACAGAGCCAGGACCAAAGTCTGCAGTGCCAGGAAGAATTCCCAGCTGTGTCCTTGTACCCACCTGGATCCGGTCAGAGTAGTTATCCAGCAGCAGCACCCCTAGACTGGTCACTTTCTTGGTCTCCACCATGGTTTTCAGGTCTGCCAACAGGTTCATGTGCTTGGACATGTCTGTGGCCAACACCTGGGCAGGGCAAGGCAGGAATCAGAAGCTGAGCTCAGCCTGACCCTTCTAGCCCAGACCCCCCCCAGGTGTGGTCCAGACCCCCATACCATGTCGATGACCATCTTGCGGAGCGTCTGCCTCTGCTTCCTGCTCAGGTTCTGGAAGATGTCACAGTTCTCCTCCTGGAGAAGCTTGAAGCCCACGGCCAGGTGATGGTTCTCCAGCACTGAGGCATCGTTGTACATCAGCGCCAGCTCGGAGTCTGTGAGATGGCACTGGTCACCCTGGAGCTCCCCATATCCCCCCAGCTCCATCCCTGCACCCCAGCTCACTGGTGTTGATGAGGAACTGGTTGGAGACACCAGGATGGTCAACATCATGGATGGCACTGGCGAAGATCGCAGCCATGATCTCCAGGTCCGTGAAGACGGCCTAGGAGGGGTGGAAAAAGGGGTGTGTGGATGTGATATGACCCCAGCAGACACACCTGGTGGCCTCAGGTGAGCAGGGCTGACCTCCAGTGCAGGTGTGGAGAGGAGGACATGGGTGGACTGTGCCACGTCGGCCGCGTGGAGGTTGTTGTGGTAGGCCACGTCGGCGTGGTAGTGATCCTCCAGCGTCAGCATGTAGGTGATGAAGGTGTTGACAGGGATGCGGAAGGTCTTCATCAGCTCCCGCTCCTGTGGACAGGGAGGAGGTGGCTCAGCCCCATCCTGGCCCAGGGACGAGGACATCCCGTTGGGATACTCACCTGGAAGATGCTGTACATGATGACCGTCAGCGGGCGGTTCCCCGAGTACTCGGCGACTTTGAACACGTTGAGGCCCCACTTGTTGGTGTCCTCCAGCTCCTGGGGACCAGAGGCACAGAGATCCATGTGGGGCTGGACACCAGGGACCTGTGGTTGGCTGTGCCACCCACCCTGGTGCCCACCTTGGCCAGCAGCCCCTCGTGGTCCGTGCGCACGCCGAAGCGAGGGATGCCGGCGGCGGCGAGGCTGGAGCTGTGCGTGAGCTTCCTGACGCCGCTGATCTGGGACATGGGACGCTTCCTCCTCTCCTTCTCCTTGTCCTTGGCCAGTGCTGAGGGGATCTCCACCTCGTGCTGCTTGTCTGGGGTGGCACAGAGGGTCGTGGGTAGGGTAGGAGACCAAATCCCACAGCCCTGGTATCCCCTCAGGTCATGCTGATGATGTTGTGACAATGTCACTGGGAGTGACCAACACTTTCCCTCCTCACCCTACATGGGCCACCTGCCTGTCACAGAACCCAGACCCTGCCCTGGCCCCAGACCCTGCCCTAGCCACCTCTCCAGAGACACACAGACAGCCCCAGTGCACCAGTATGCCCCAGTATACAGCAACAGTCCTCACCAGGACAAAGGCTGTGCCACCTCCAAGGCAATAAATCCCACCAGGACACCTGGAAAAGCCTCTTCTGCTCCCCCCATTTCATTCCTTTGCACATGGGACCTGCTGCTGGCACTGGGTTTGTACCCAGGTCCCTGTGGGCACTAAGCCCACCCTGAAGCCTGCAGAGAGGTGACCCCAACAGCATCCCCAGGGTGTGGGTTCCTCACCCAGGAAAGTTCTGGAGATGTACTCAGAGACTTGGTTCCCGGAGCGACTCGTCTCCGAGAGATGTGTCAGCTCCCGATTCAGCATCCGCTTGAACTGTGGATGGAGGACAGGACTCAGCAGTGTGGGGGGTCAGCAGGACCCTCATCCTGCCAACCCCTGTTCTTCAGGGGTCCCTGTGCCCCCCAGAGTGAGCAGGATATATCTCCTTACCTTGTTGGATGCCATCTCGCCAACAGAGTGCCTGGTCTGCAGCGTCTCCA